>NW_026992299.1:0-176072 GCF_028769735.1 Zonotrichia leucophrys gambelii | reverse complement strand
CCGCCCGGAAAAAAGCCCAAAATAGGGGCCCACACGGGGACAATTCAGACCAGCCTTTTTTGTTTATTAGTACATCAGCCTCAGAACATTGTTAGATGTTAACACCCATGCTGGCCTAAAGGAAAATGTCCCCGAAGGTGGGGTAAAACGGAATGACATAAAACCATCTCAGTTTAAGATTTCAACCAATCACACCAAAAAAAGGGACATTTTGACAAGCTTTCTATCCAATCTTTTTAAAAATACGTAAGAGTAGTTAAAACAAAGACTGGTTCATAAAAGACAAAGAACAGAGCTTATTCACAGTAACCTTCTAAAGATATACATTAAATAAACTTGTTGCCATCCTAAAGCCACATCTACAGAGTCCTATTGTATTTGTCACGTCTACTGCTTGGAAACTTTTCTGCTTGCTTGGGAAACTTTTTTCTCTGTAACAGAACTTCGAGCCTCCTGAGGCCTAAATACTCTTTTTTAAAACCATTTCCTAAAAACCCTCTAATTTTTATGGTTTCCCCACAATTAAGTCTATATCTAAGCGCCTAAATGCAAGCATCTAAATCTGGCCGTCTAAATGTAGTCATCTAAATGTAACTCTATAAATATATAAATGTAAATCTCAAAATTGAAAAATTTAACTAATTCTGTTCCATCTATTAAAACATAGATAAATTTAACTGTATAGATGTATATATATATGCACATATAAACACACCTCTATAAATCTATAAATGCAACTATATGGATATAGAAGTATAATTGTAGAAATCTATAAATCTATGTGTATACTAAGGGATTCCACCTGCCTCATGCTCACAGGCTCTCCTCTGATCCTTCTTCCCATGCAGGGCAGCCCTCCTGGCAAGGCAGATCAGCTGGAAATCTGGGAAGCAAAGGGAACACTAGGTCAATATTGGCCTCTGTGCATCATTTGTCCCTTTGGAAGTAACTGTCCTTCTATCAAAGACTGTAAAAGATGGCAGGAAAGGCAGACTATCACTTGGCAGTTTGAAGCTCGCTCTTCAAGAAGCCAGACTCTTTCCAAGTGTTTAAAACTTCAGAAGTTTTGAAGTATCCCAATAAAGTCAAAGCCCTTGCAGTGCAAAGGGCCCCCATGAGAGCTTGAAACACAGACAGTGCCAGCTGCCACAAAGAAGCCCAGCCTGGTTCTTTCTCTGTGCTGACAGAGAGACCTCAGTCCTCACTGAAATGGCTGAAGCTGAAGGTGCTGGGAGCTGAGTTATGAACTAGCACCGTTCCCTGCCGTCTACAACCTGCCCTCTGCAGTGAGCAACAGCTCCTCCAAAACAACCACCAGCTCTCGGTCATCCCAGAGGGAAAGAGCTCCCTAACAGGACTGCAGGCAGCACCAGCTTTGCTCAAGAATGTAGACCCAAAGTGCTCTCTCTCCCCTTTAGTTCTTGCTAATTTAAAGGGGTAATTTCAGTTTTTCCTTGAGCTACTGGATTTGTGAGTAATGATTTTCTTTGGCCTCAGAGCTTCTGCTGCTAGTATTTTTAATGTATCTCACTACAGCTATCAGCAGACTGGCACTACATGGATTTAATGCTTGGAGACAAAAATCTCAGACTTCTACACTGACCTTTTGCTGGGCTTTTCCTCTCTTGCTTCAAGACTCACTCAGGGTTGCCTTCAGAGCACTGACATCCTGCAGCAAACTTATCCATGGACATCAGCACAAAACTGGGACACACTGGCTTGGTGACACAACTCCCACAAGGTCAGGTTTATTCCCTGGTCTCTTGCCCCAGCAGAGGACTCAGTGTCCGAGCCTCTGGAGAAGCGTGGAGGGCAGGGCTCAGGCGGGTTGTGCCCGTGCAGGAGTTGAACTCAAGGCACCAGGAAGCACCAAGCCTGCAGACAGGAACTCAACCCTTCTCATCTCCCTTCCTGCCAGAGGCAGGCTCAGAGCAGCCATCTCACCCCTCTCTAAACCAGTGGTGGCTCTGTCCTTACCAAGCTCCTTGGGCTCCTGGGAATTGTTCCTGCAGCTCTCAGTGCCAGGCAAAGCTCCCTCTGCTGCAGCTGTCCACAGGCTCCCCTCCTGAAGACTCAGGGGCAACATTAATATTCCCCTTGAAAGAGAAACAGAAAGGAAGAAACCCTTCTCACCACTTACACAAAACACCTGGTCCAACAACTCCATGGCTCACACACTTAATCCCTTGTTCCTAACAAGAACTCTGGGCCCCAAAGCCCTTCAACAGTCAGAAAAAATTGACTTCTCAAACACAGTCCAAAACCTGTCAAAGCTGACAGTGACAGTGTTGAACATGGGGGTGACACTGAACACATGAAATGGCTGCTAAGGAGGAGTCCTGCCAGCTCCTGGCACAGGGATGTGCTCTTCCCTCCACAGCCCTGAGCACACCAGTCTCATCCAGGCTGCAGCTTGGCAGGGACAGCATGGGAACACACATCTCTTCCCACAGAGATGCCCAAGAGCAAGGGGACTGAGATCTGCAACGTGGACAGCATAGACTGGCCAGTTTGCCCAGCTGAGGATTTCCCAGATGGAAACTGGACTGCAGGCAGCAGCTTTCTGAGAGGACAAGAAATATGCAGCTGCAGCCCAGCCCCAGCCACAGCTCTGGGAGCACCTACACGCACGGCAGGGCTCACACAGCAGCAGCAGCTGCAGCCCAGCCCTTGCTTTGCCTTGGCCTTTTCACCCAAAAGAGGCACAGCCCACATCTGCTGCTGCAACAGAGGCAGCTCTGGCATGCCCCTCCCTGCACGGGACACTGGGCCTACAGTGCCACTTCTCCAAACTCTCTTCTCTCCCATCAAACAAACCTACAAAGAACCTACAAATCTTCCACTTCCTCGCCGCAAATGCTCCTGCATCAGGGATTCTTCCCAGGAAAAGGAGCAGCCAAACTTGGCCAACACAGGCTCACACATTTTCATCCTTACTCAGGGATGACATTTTCATTCCCTCTTCTTTAGGAAATCTTACTTTACCAAGCAAAGCCTTCCTTGTCCATTCACAGCTGAACTCAAGAAGCTTTTCCTTCTCAGCCATGTAGCAACATTCACAAGCTCTCAGTACAGCCCCTTCCTTCCCTGTCCAATGCAATTGCCCAAGCAGAGGGAGAAAACATCTCCTCCAGTGTCTCAAGCACCATGTCCAGATCCAGGGGTGGCAATTCCTCTTCCCCAGGAGTATTCCACAGCCAGCAGGGGGCTGTCCATGCTGCAGAATCTGCACTGCCAGCTGGAGCACTGGGGGCTGAAGTGTCTGGGGTGGCTGCAAGAATCCAAACATATTGGTCAGGCTCCACAATGTGTCTTTGGGATGCAGAGCTCTAGTGCTGCCTTGGATCAAACATCACAGGAAGCACACAGCAACTTCAGTACCAGAAATGTATTCAGACTTCCCAGGGGATTGGAGGAGTGAGTCCTTCCTCTTAAAAATATTTATCCTAATTGACACGTACATGGATTAAAGCATGGACTGAAAATCTGATATAGACATACACAGAGACGCGCACACACACACACACACACACACACACACAAACTCCTTATAATCACAGCTTTTTGCATCTTCTCCGCAGCTTTGGGATTTGGCTACATTTGGTTTCTCATCACAAAAACCACAGAAAATGGATTCACCCAGAAAGTGCCAAGACCTGCAGACATGCATGCTAAACTTGTACTGTGAGTTTATTCTATAAACAGCCTTGAGGATGAGGCCATATTCTGCAGCTGCAGCTGTTGTGGGGCACACAGAGCTCATTTCAGTGGCATGGCTTGATTTGCAGGGCAGACAGTCTTGAACATCTGCAATGTCCTATCAGAGTCCTAGTTTGGCTTCATTCACAGAAAGAGGAGAGTGCATCTAACACTGACCACTTGATAGGCAATATCTTTCACCTTGCCCTTGTACTCCTACAGAGAGGCTGTCTGCAAAATGCCAGAACACCCTCCAAATCCGCAGTGAGGACAGGAATAGCAGGCAGAGAATCTTTCTGGTTTCAAGGTCTCCCTTCCTAGGTGACTTGACACTTTCTACCTGATTCTCACTTGAGATCTACCCATGATAGAGCACTGCAGGAAAACACTTTAAAGAGTCATTAACCAGGACCTGCTTGGAAAGCAAGGGTAGAAGCTCTTTCTCTCCCTGATGGGCTGCAGGCTGGCAACTGCTGCTCTGAAGATGTGCAGCTGCTCCTCTCTGGAGAGGCCATGGAAGGGTTGTGATGGTCTATGGGTACCAGAGGAACGATGAGCTTAGGTTGGCATTTAAGCTCCATGGGAACCAGCAGAATGAAGAACTCACAGTGGAGATGAAATTTGCCTGTTCCTGGTTCCTCTGATGAAACCCCAAGATGTCCAGATGAAGCAAACACCTTTTCCCAAGAAGCCAGGAAAACCTGAGTCCTGAGAACCTGCACTTAGCCTGAAAGGCCTGGAGGCAGCTCTAAATCCTCAGGTGAGGCAGCACTGAGGTCCTGGTATGAGAGTGCTGTGTAGCAGTGAGGGAAGGAAAAGGGAAGCAAAGGGAAGGCTGGGTCACTACTGGTCTTTGGGTGTGTTTCCCTTGGCAGCAACTGTACTTCTGTCAGGGAAAACAAAAGCTCCCAGAACTGTTAAAACTGAAAAACTGAAAGAGGACAAAGCCTCTCTAATTAGTCAAAGTTAGAAAGTGGTATGTTTATTATGCTGGTGGCCGGCACAGGGGAGGGTCATTCCCTAAATGCGTGACAACTGCTGGCCAGGCTTGGCTCGGCACAGCACAGAACAGCACGTTGCAGCAGGACAGGGAAGGGCAAGGCAGGCAGGGAAGGGCAGAGCAGGGCACTGGCATCAGTGACAGGCTCTGTCCCCGTTCTGCATCCCCTGTCTGTGTAACCATAGGGGACAGAGAGGAAGGACATTGCTCTGGCTTGGCTGGGGAAAGGATGAAAACAGGGAGTTAGAAAACATTCATTTGGACTCCTTTTCAGCAGACTAGCTGGTTTTATCTCACCATCTCTACCTGTCTCTGGCAGAGTTGGCACATTTCTCATGATTTGGAGTCAGCTACAGCAGCAGGAAGGGGCAGCAATTTTAAGCAATTTTGTCAGCATGGATATCAAAGCTAAAGTGCTGCCCCATGGATGGATGTTGCTTTCTTCAAGGGATTTCTGGCCTAGAGTTGTAGCGAAATCACGCTGGTGTCTCCCCTAACAGGGTTGCCTTTTTCTTTCCTCAGCAATCACCTCTTCTTTTTCTTCCCCCAATCTGGGGAGAGCTCCAATGAAATGCCTCCTGCAGCCAGCTCTTGTCACTGTAGACTGACAAAGGAGATCTTGCAATGGAGAGAGACTCCCTAGAGCTGCTGTGGAGAGCTGAAGGGGGAACCTTGGTCCCTTAGTCTTGAAGTCTTGTTGGGAGCTGCTTGTGCTCTGGGGGACGGAGAGCAATGATGTTTATCCAAGCCTTGCAGGTTCATTCCTGAGCTTCATGACACACCACAGAGACTTTGGAGTTATTGTATTGGCAAAAAAATTTCAGTGTGGGCAGTTTTGAAATGCATCAATTATTTTTTTTTCACTTTTCTGAAGAAATATTGTCATCATCTATTCCTTCCAGAGAATCTTTTCCTACTTTTTGGAGAATTCCTTTTGCTGCCCTCCCAGATCAGGCCAATTCCCAGAGCTCCTTCCCAAAGTGAGGGGTAGCCCATGGCCTCCACTCTCCTGCTGGAACAGAAGGAAGCACAGAGTTTGCTGTTGTGGGAGAGGAGCTTCTCTTTCCTGCCTGCTTTCCCTTTGGGACTGGTTGGTGTGTGCTCATTTGATAAAGGCAGGTTTAAACTCTGAAGCAGTTGTGTTTCAAACTGCTCCCTTCTCAAGCTCTTCTGTGGCTATCCTTGGACAAAAGGCCTTTAGGTGGGAGCTCTCTGTGTCAGGTTAAGGAAGGAGGTTGATATTTCAGGGTTGTGACTGCTGAAAGCAGCTGGTTTCTGGAGGTTTCCATAACTGGGAGTGGCTCCTTTTCTCACCTGCCTGCAGAAAAGGAAGTTGCAAAGTGGGAATTTCATTTGTGGAGATGGCCACCAGGGGTGTTTGCCAAGAGATGGGCTGGCAAAGAGGCAGGTCTCATGCTAAATTGGCTGTGTGTTTGTTTTGATGGTGGGGAGGGTCAGCGATGCAGACACAGACACCAGCTGAAGGAACAGTGTAATTTACTGTAAGGCAAAAGTACAAAAAAGAGTCAGGAAAGGATAAGCTAAGCAATGCACCTCAGCATTATTACAAAAGGGTGCCTTGGGTGATTCAGGAAGATGCACCACCAGGTACCCCAATGCTTTCCCCCCCTTCATCCAGAGCTGCACATCAGCTGGGGGAAGCTGTCCCAGCCAAGCCCTGCAGAGCCACGGTCGGGAACCGGGAAATCCTGCGGTGCCTCCGCCTTGCCGGTCACGAGGCTCCCGAGTGCGCTGTGAGAGCAGCCTGGCTCTGATAGTGCTGGACGACCAATGTGCCAGAGCTCCTGCTGGGGGCACAGCTGGTTTCATTCTCCTCTTGGTTTTCTCCCCGAGCCTGCCCAGGGCTCTAGGAGGAACCAAGGCCAGGTGTGTCCGTTTTCCTCATGCAGAAAGGTGAAGACGTGTTTCACCAGTGAATGGATGCAACAATCCTTTTCATAGTAACACTTGGTTAAGGAGCAGATACATAGAACATTGGGTTGGAAAGGTCATCTAGAGGGCAACTTTGGCTCAGGTCCTGTTGCTGAGACTTCAATCAGGGTCTGTTGTTCAGGCCTTAGTCCTTTGGTCTTTTGTGGTGCAAATCACACCTGTGCTGAGCTGCAAACAAACATGTTTGTCTTTAGCACATCTGAGACAGGGAACAGGATTAGCCCTGCAAGGCCAGGCTGGGGCCAAGAGCAGAAGGCCAGCACCCTGCTGTTGCCCACAGGCAGCCCTGCAGAGCAAGCAGCCACTCCTGCCCAGGGCTGAGGTGCCCGAAGCTGCCTCCCCGCTGTGCAGCTCTGCAGAGCCCGTGGAGCGCAGGGTCCTGGGCAGCCAGGCCAGCCCGGCTGCCTCGGAGCACAAGGAGTCGCCCAGAGAGAAGCTGCTGCCCTTTGCTTTGGAACTGTTCCTCAGAGTCTTGTCATTAATCCACAGTGTCTGAGGTGTTTTGATCGCCCAAATTTAACACAGCTTTTTGAGAACATTGACTGATGTAGCTGGTGGTGGTGGTGCTGCTGCTTTTGTCTGCAGGTGAGGGCAGGTGATTTGAACCAAGGACGGAGTCCATTGTTAACACCCCAGCTTTGCCAAGTCAAGAAAACCATTCACAATTGGGCAGCCAGTGCTGAGCAATTTTCCTAGTTTTTGGAAAGCTCCCACCTTAAGAAATCCAAGAGATTTTCCTCCATGAGGATACCAGCAGTACCATGATGCCAATGTTTTCCACCCCGTTGTCTGTGTCTTTGGTTCTTTTGAGACTTCCTCAGTGCCCAGCAAAAATGAAATGACCTGTGATAATGTGATGTGAGAGTGCTGTGTTGTTCGTTACCATGTGAGTGTTCTTGACAAGCTGGACACCCCACTCGTGGCTCTGTCGAGTTAAATTCATCCCAATTCTGTGCAAACAGCAGCCCTGAGATGCTGAGAAGAGCAAGCACAGTGGGTGGGTGTGCATGCACATGCCCGGGGGCTGACTGCTGTGTGGGCAGAAGGTTTTGCACTGTTGTAAATCTTCACTCTCCCAAGCTGGAGGAAGAAACCAAATCTATATGAAATGAAAATATATAAATCTATATTAAATGAAAAGATATCAAAATGAATGAAATAATACCTATTAATTTATCATAGATGTAATTTAACATCTATATACTATTGCCGGCTGGGGGTCTCTGTACAAATCACGAACGGGACGGGACTGCTGAGGAACTGCCTCGAGCTGTTTGTTTTCCAGCACCAGTCTCATTACATGGTTATGACTGTGGGAAGATGCCAGCAGCTCACATCTCTGGCAGCAGGCAAAGAACTTAATGGTACAACTTACTTGAAAAGTTTTTGATCAATCACACAAAGCAGAAGTATATTGATAGTAGTTCTATCCAACGACTATAAGCACACGTACCTTTGGTTAAAACAATGCTTGCCTATTTTGAATACAATACCTGCTTGTAAGCCTTAAAACACAATGCACAGAGTGTCGCAGACATTTCTTCATAGAAATCCTTTCTTTGGGATTTGTCCCTCTTCTGGGAAGCAGAGCCCCAGAAAAAGAATGTAAACAAATTGTTATCGGCTGCTGTGAAAATGTGGCAGGGATTCCTGTGATTGGCCCTCCTTCCATGTGTACCATTAAGGGCCAATCACAGGAGCAGCTCAGGGGACATTCCCTGAACACAGAACTTTGTTATTCATTCCTTCTACTCTATTCTTAGCTTAGCAGCTCTATGCAAGCTCTCTCTTCATTCTTTTTAGTATAGTTATAATGTACTATATATTATATGTCAATAAATCAAGCCTTCTGATCAAGAAACAAGATTCTTGTCCTTCTCTCACCACAGTGACCGTCTAAGGTCGCTGTAATATCTGGCGACTCCTCGTGTCAGAGCAAAAATTAACTTGATAAGACCAGAGGAGCAAAATTGCTGCATTGGGAAAAATCCTGTATGTGTAGCAAGTGATGGTTGCTTTGAAGTGACCACAGAAGTGGATTCAGCCAGGAGTTGCGGAATTGAAGATCCTGATTTGGACAGAGTTCACAGCCAAGGCTGACCACAAGTGAACCTTCTTCTGGAAAACCTTCAGGAAACATGGTAGACCTGAGCAGCATACCTGCGGAGCTGGCCAGAGCAAGCTGGACTCTTTCAGAAGATACTGTTTGGTTTTCTATCCCTGAGGGTTCAGCTGTGAGAAAAGTATGGCTGTTTATATAGGGGACACACCCCTCGGAGGACGTGGTTCGTTTTTCTTCTTCAGAGAAGAAACTTATTGCCCTCTGACAAGAATGGTGTAGAGAAGACGGACTTTTTTTGGAAAAAACAGATCTCTATAAGTTCTTTCGATGGGCAACGCTTTTTGGGTTCTTTACTGATGTCCTATATGCTTTCGACGTTTTCGTGTGGGAGTGCTTGGATTCCATAGTTTACTCCGTCTACAGCCGCGAACGTCGTTTGCATCCTATGTATTCAGTATTTCTACTGCTCTTCCCAGTTCTGAAACGGAGAGCAGCTGTTTTTCAATGGGTTTCTAACTGCTATGGGCAGGCTCCGTTTCCACCATCCCCGGTGGGAGAAGACCCGGTGGGGGATGAGTGGGGGCTCCCCAGCCCACCCTGCTTCGTGGCGGGGGGGGCTGAAACTTCGCTGCGTGAAGAAGTTTTTTTTACTCTTTCTTCTGAGCCTGCGCAGATGCAATCTTCTCCTTCCCCTCCTTCTCTCTCTCCGGGGGGATGGGAGTGGACAGTGCTGCCACAGCCGGCCTCTCCGACTCCGCCCCGCCCAGAGATGGGGGCGGCACCAGTCTCTGAGGCCGCCCCACCCCTGCCAACTCCGCCACTCCAGGCGATCCCGTCTCCGCCTCTCCAGGCGGTCCCGCCCATGGCTTCACAGGCCTCCGTGCTCCTGCCAGCGCCTGGGTTGGAGAATGCAGGAGCAGCACTTCCTGTGCCTGCTGAGTTGCTAGGCGACGACGAGGCGTCTCCAGTTTCCAGCTTGGCAGAGGAGATCTCTCCGGCCCCTTCGGCCCCCCCCGCTGCTTCCACTGGCCGCCCCAGCAGTTCTGCTGCTTTCAGAGACACTGTCCTCCGTGTCGGCGTCAGAGACTGCCCTGGAACCGGCGGCTTGTTCGAGCTCGGACCATCCCGGTCCGATGGCCTCTCTAGCAGCGGCCCCGGCGGCTGGTCTCTCCTTCCGTGGAGCGGGGAGTGCTCACCAGCTGACTGTTGGGGCGATGTATTTGCCTGCTTTTAAGATCAGCATTCTCGGCGGGTTCGGGGGTGTTTTTTCGGGGATGGTCCCCTGGAGGCTGTCATCTCTGCCGCCTCTCTTGCGCCCTAGTGGCATTCCCGAGAGCTCTGCCTCTGGTCCCCAGCCCGGAGGGGGTGGGGATGAAAACATGGGGCGGATGAGAGACAAACCTGCTGCGTTTGCAGTGCAGAGGGAGAGGGCACAGATGGAGGAGACCGTAGCTGGTTTGCTGTGGGGAACAAACATCTCCAGACCCCAGATGAGATTGCTGGGCAAGGCTTCTATTTCCCTGTTGCTGGCATGCCTCAGTGATTTTGGGAAAAGGAAGCGTGTCCCCACTCGTGCTGCCATTGTACTGGCAGCAGGGTGCAGGCCTGTGGGAATGCAGAGCCTGCCTCAGGGGTTTGGCCTGAGCCGTTCGGCTCAGGAGGTTTTTGGGCCAGGGCCAGCATTTGGCCTCTTGGTGTTTCTGGGGGTTGAGGTTTCTCCTACTGGTCCTGGTCCCCCTTTGTGGGCCAGTTTTGGGGTTCCTGGTCCATCGTGGGCCAGGGCCCTGAGGGCCTTTCCTGCTCTGGCACTGCTCTGCTCTGTTGCTGCTCTTTTCTTTTTCGATCACAAAAAAAAAACAAAACAAAACAACAAACCAAAAAAAATTTTAAAATTAAATAAAAAAGATTGAAAACAGTGAGCAGCAGCTCTGAAGCACTGAAGCATTGAAGGGCCAGAACAGGACATTCTGAAAGTTGTTCAAGTTGTTTGAAATGGTGGTAAGACTGTCAATGGGTTGTGATAACTGTTGATGGGACTTTTGCAGCAAGTCTGTTTTCAGGACCAAAAAGGACTCTCAGATATCCAAGAGAAACAACTCCAGCTCATGGTCTGTTCCTGAAACTCAGCTGCTTGGACTTGAATTTTCTTTGCATTGTTTTTTTGCATTTTCTTAGATTGTAGGATTGCTTTCGTGATTTATTAGTATTGTATATTTTACAGTTGAAGAAATCTCCTGTTCATTTCACATCAGCATTTTTCTTTTTATTTATACAATTTCGAAAGGTGAGATGTCGCAGACATTTCTTCATAGAAATCCTTTCTTTGGGATTTGTCCCTCTTCTGGGAAGCAGAGCCCCAGAAAAAGAATGTAAACAAATTGTTATCGGCTGCTGTGAAAATGTGGCAGGGGTTCCTGTGATTGGCCCTCTTTCCATGTGTACCATTAAGGGCCAATCACAGGAGCAGCTCAGGGGACATTCCCTGAACACAGAACTTTGTTATTCATTCCTTCTATTCTATTCTTAGCTTAGCAGCTCTATGCAAGCTCTCTCTTCATTCTTTTTAGTATAGTTATAATGTACTATATATTATATATCAATAAATCAAGCCTTCTGATCAAGAAACAAGATTCTCATCCTTCTCTCACCACAGTGACTGTCTAAGGTCGCTGTAATACACAGAGCTCCATTATTAAACTGAGAAGTTCCTAATATCTTAGATAGATATACTTTTTTGAAGGTTGACCAGTTATTCTAGCCAAGCATTAATACACAGACCACTGTTCTCTTTGTCCTTACTTTTCTACTTCTTATAAAACTTTTCTACTGACAAATCCTATGGCTGCTGCTTAGCTCTAATTGCAGTTCTGCTGTCTCTGAGGTCTGCCTTTTGCAGCTTTCCCAAAACCCTTTGAATTGAAGGATTCCCACATTTCCCCATCTCGGTACAAGTGAAAAGAAACCTTTGATCCGTGCTGTTTATTAACTACCTTGCATTTCATAGCTTTACTATAGTATACCTGCTTATTACTTGCTTAAAGCATCTTTTTTCCTTGCATTAAACCTTGCTATATTCCAACACAGCAATTTTAATGCTGTGAAAGTCCAGTCAGTTCAAAGGGCTAAGTCATATCTGATAGCAATTACAAGTCATTGTTCCAAAAAAGTCTCGTCTGTTTCAAGGTGTTAATTCAAAACCTTCCTCCATTTCTATACCTTCATTCACCAACTGTGTGAGATTTCAAGAACTCTCTGTGAATCCATTTCCTATCTCTCTTTCTTGTCTGATAAAAATTTCTTTGATAGTTTTGCCCATCATTTGTCACATACACCGACGTAAGCAAGGTATTACTACTAGTATCACTGCCAAAACACCCAATCCATAGAGACCTATTCTACAAAGATGTATTCTACAAAGTTGGGTATTGGGCATTCCTTGGCTGGCACTGGCGCACCAACAAATATGTCACAAGGGATTTGTCTGGGCTCGAATTGGTCAAACATGTGGTGTCTGAGCCTGCTGACTTGGCTAATGCAAGGCAAACATTCATTTTTGGTTGATCTACAGGCATACATGCACTACAAAAGCAAGCAAGAAAAACCAACAAGTGCCAGTATATCATTTGAGCAAACTCCATGGTCCTGTTCAGCTGCTTTTTGGCAAAAGCTTCCCCATCTATTTCAGTTCTCAAGAAAATCTTGTAGCACTTGTTCAGGGACTGGCCAAATATAGGGCACTACACAGTCCCTCTAACCTTCAAGTTTTACAAATTTGGATATCTTAGAATTCTTTTGAACACAATGGACACCACGCTTTTGCTGAAAGAGCTCTATGATACAAACCCTTTTCACAGCCTAAAAATCAACAATCAAACTCAAGATTTGTAGCTTCCACAGCTTGAACAGGGAACATCTGGCATGAACCGTAGTTTCTCCGTGCGGCTCATGTCTGGGTGCTCATTTCCCTGCTGGTGGAGCTGTCGGTGCGCTCTTGTGTATGAGACGGTTTCACATCCTTCAAGGGGACCACTTAGGTCTGGCACCTGTGCAAATAAATACAACCATACCGTTTGCCCCAAGTGATTAGTGCAAATGGTCCTTCAATTTGTCCTAACTCAAGGTTTCTGATCAAAATGGAAGGATTTTCTTTCAATTTTGCTTGTGGGCTGTTTGAAACATGCCTCAAAACTGGAGGATTAGGTCCTGAAAATGAGCTATTCAAAACATAAAGACATCTAAAGCTTAGCTCAACCTCATCTGGGTTGTTGCCTGGGCCACTCCCCCTTTTGTTGATCTAGAATGGGTTTTAGAGTGTGGTGTGTCCTTTCAACAATTGCCTGACCTGTGGGGGAATAGGGAATTCCAAAAGTGTGGCAAACACCCTATTTCATCAAGAATGTGGCCAATTTTTGAGCTCTGCATGTGGGGCCATTTGTCGGTTTTTGCCTCGTGGGGGATCAGTTTGGCGAGCTCTGGACCCCAGTGACACTGACAGGGACAAAAGCAAAAGACGAGAGGCGCTCTTTCTTCTCGGGACCAAAGTCCCACAGCTTTAATGGAGAACAACTCCAGGAGAGAAAGGGAGCATCCAGGAGAGAAAAGAGGATGTCCAGGAGAGGAAAGAGAGCGTCCACCTCGTGGCAGGAGATTTTAAATCCTGGTGGAGGGGAGCAGTAGAAAGGAACTACCACAGTGCAACATGTTAAATCAGACTGTAGTTTTCTGCATAAATCGCTGCACTTGATGCAAATGAAATCCTAAAATCTCCCCAAACACAACTGTACAGTCCCAAATGATAACAGTGAGGGAGAAAAACTACTCAACCCCCCTGTATGTCCCAAATGATAACAGTGAGGGAGAAAACTACTCAACCCCCCCGTACAGTCCCAAATGATCACAATGAGGGAGTAAAAACCACTCAACCCCCCTGTATACCCAGGCACCAGGTGTCACAGGGAGTACCAACCCCTGCAATTACAAAGTCCACACACACAAGCTCACCGGGAAAGGAGTATCTCTTTATGAGGGGACAGAGTGCTCGCTTTTCTCAACACAACACACACCATAAATCACAACAGCATCCACCCACATCATCTTCCTCAAACATTCACACACTGAAAACACAACCACAATTACAACACACAGGAAAAATTGCAGCAATAAAACAGGATTTGCTCAATTCACCCCCAGAATTGCTAGCAGGTCCTTATTGACACAGCAAATCCTTTCTGCCGGCAGCCAGACCCAAACCCAAACTGTACAGGCGTACGTTGTGCGCAGGACATCTCTGTGTGACTTAGGAACGGCCCTTCCCCTGCGTTCGCCTTACGGGTTACTTTATACAGAGTTAAACATTCCCTTTCTCCACAGTCCCAGCAGTCTTGTCTGTCCTCCACGAGGAACAGCCGAGAGCGGAGGTGCCTCCAGGAAAGGAATGTCCTGGCAGTGCCCAGAGACGTCCACAGCGCGGTTGTGCTCGCTGGAGCAGAGAAGCGTTCCTGGCGCGGTCACCAAATGAGGTGTGGAATAGAACTCACCACAGCTGAAGTTAGAAGGTGGTGTGTTTATTACAGCGCCAGGCACAGGAGGAGTTGTCTCCTAAAGACATGTGTGAAGAATCACTGGCTCTCTACTCATCTAAAATATCTTACACATTCATATAATTCCCAAAAAACCTAACACATATTCATTAGGTAACACTGCCTACCCTCCTTTGTATTAAAATGTATTATAATGGAGTCCAAAGTTCCTTCACATTTCTGCAGTCTTTCACTTCAAATGGGTTGGTGGGTTTTACAGTGGGGAATGGTGTCCTTCTGATGAAGGCCAAGACGTCTTCCTCAGTTTGACCTCTTTACTTATGACCTGTTGGCAGGCTTTTGCACTTCTTGGCTATAGCTGAAGTTTCGGGGCCCAGGTGCAGGCTCTGGTCCTCTTCTTTGTCACAAAGAAATCCGCATCCCATCCTTCTTCTTTAAACATAGTAAAGACAGGCAAGGGATATATTACCATAGCCTTAACTACCTTAGTGCAAATAATTAACAATCCCTTATTATTTCTACTCATCTTGCTATACTCTTTCCCCCTAACTAAATCTTGCTAAAATTTTAACTCTTCCAGTTCTTTTAAATCCTTGATTCATTAGCCTCATCTCACACACCAGCCATGTGTGAGCCAATGCTGTAACTGAGAAATTCCACTCCTGAGCAGGAGATACAAGGCCTGGTTCTGAGCTGGAAGGGTGAGAAGGATGAGATGCGCAGCGTTTTCATCCAGGGGATGTCCTGAAAGTGCACTGCCTACCTGCCCCTGCTGCAGAGAACCACGCTCCACCTCCTTCTACTGCTCAGCATTTTTTTAGGAATCCAGGGGTTGGTAGGTATTATTTGCTACTGCAACTAATAGAATGAATTTGCTTTGCAAGCCCCATTTTGTCCTGGGTTATATTGTGCATGGGTCTCCTCCTGAGCCTGTGACAAAAACCAGAATGGACCTACAGGACACTCCTATCTCATGTCAGTAAATTCAGAGAAGTGATTTAAGTATCAATAATTCAATAAGTATCAGTCAGTAAATCAAACAATTTGGGGGAATATTTAGCCTGTGAGTCTCAGCAAAGTATTGAATATGTCTTAGATCCATGGATACAAACTAGTAAGTGAGATTGGTGTGAACGTATTAGGGAAGTGATTCCCCACACACCCTGTGCTGAAATCAAGTGTTGTCTCTCTTCCAACCCTGAGCTGGCAGCAGGGATTGGGCCCTGCTTGGTAACGTTCATTTGGAAGACTTGTGTTGAGCAGGTAACAACAGTCCAAATGAAATCTTTTCTAGCTGTTTCCCTCTGGTTTACCTGTTTGAGGGTTAAAATTCAGTGCTGCCGGTGTCCTGGGTGTGTGCAGAGCAGAGCAGCCCCAGAAACCCCTTGGGCTGCCCACAAGTTGCCATGCCTTGTTCCCAGGTGTGCCCAGCTCTGCCAGGAGAAGGAGCCCGCAGTGCAGTGGGCACCGTGCCCTGCCCAGCCGGGGCTCTCTGGCACAGGGCAGCAGCAGCGCCAGCACCGTTCAACCCGCTCCTGCCTTGGCTTCCCCGGGGACACAGAAGCCTCTGGAAATCAGCACCGCCAGTGGCGTTCCCAGCTTGGAGCAGCTGCTGCTGGTGGGCAGATGCTGCCAGCTGGACTGCTTCCAAAGGGGAAGAAAGGCAGAGATGTACATGCACCACAGCCCTGGGCACGTCCAATAAAGGTGCAAGTATGTGGGCAGATTTGTTAGGAAGCTTTTCAGCTGTGATGCCAACAGTGCCTTCTCTCCTTGTTCTATGTGTTCTAGACGAGTAATGAAATGGTTGGCTCTGACAAGTAAGAAGTAGATGTTATGTGGATGTTCAAATGTGTACTGATGAATTTGTAATATATCCTTGTACTGGTTTAGGGCAAATTTGTTAAAGAATCTGCAAAGGAGGACCCCTCCAGAAAGCGAAACCCACACGGCCCCTCCCCCCAACCGGTTCGGGAAAAAATTCCTCGGAGAGAGGTGGAAAGAACCTGTTTATTTGACTGGCCCCGCACCCCCCAGCACACAAAATGAACAATACCCGATGACACCGCTCTGAGAAAGATGGCAAAATCAGAAAGTCTCTTTCGGGGGTGGTTGCTCTGTTCTCAGTCCCTCCGGCGCTGGGCCAGCCGCTGCAGCCGAACCCTTGGTGTTCCCGGGTCCCAGTCTGGAGCAGGTTCGAGATGGTCACAGGAACAGGAGAGGAGAAACAGTCCAGGAAGCAATGTGGACTGTTTAGCTAGAACTAGCTAATAAGCAGAGGCAGAAAGCAGAGCAGAAGCAAGAGCAGAAAAAGAGAGCAAGCAAAAGCAGCAAGCCAAAGCAGCAAGCAAAAGCAGCAAGCAAAAGCTGGAAGTAAAAAAAAAACAGCTCTGTGTACCGCTTGTCTCTGTGTCCTGATAAGAGAAACCCAAACAAAACTTCCACTCTTCAGTGCCGGTCTTAAAGGCACAGAACAGATGAATGGGGATATACAAGCATCATAACGTCTCCCCAGGACAATCCTCCCACAGTCATCTTTCTCCTCCCCCTTGGAATTGCCTTGGTAGTCAGGGCATTTGGGGAGGGCTGGCTTGTGACCAGCAGGCAGGGTGTAACAATACCTGACCTCCAGTCAAGGTGCAAGAAAGTAATCTCCACCAATGGACAGCAGAGAAAGAGTTGACTGACAAAACTTTTGGAGGGGCTAAGGGTATAAAAGGCAGAGCATCCTTTTTCTGGATGAGTGCATGTCTGCTAGTCATGGAGGCTCTCAATGCTGCAATTTTTCCTTATTTCATTCCTTTGTTAATGTTTAATATACCTTCGAAATGTTAAAAATTACAGTAATTTCTCAGATGTGCAATGCTGTGGGCCATTCTCTTGGTCTGGTTTCCTTTGCTTGTGTCCCAGCTGAGTACTCAGTGCTTGGAGTTCCTGTTGGACCCCCTGAACAACAGGGTTTGGCCCATGAGGGGAATTTGTGCTGCTTTGTGACAGAGGAGAACTTCCCAGGCTATTTTGTGTTTGCTCAAGGGAAGGTTGGTTATTGCTTTGCATAAACTCACAGACAACACAGAGCTGTCCTTTTGTGATGTCAAAGGCGTGGTTGCCACATTGTCGTAGTGACATCAGAAGGTTGCCTTGGTGCAGGGAAGGCCTGAGTGTCAGAGCAGCCATAGGCCTTGCTGAGATCAGGAGAACCCTCCTGGTCGTAGCATTTGTCACTAGGCAGCTGCCCACTGACAAGAGGCTTGACTTTTTAGTTTTTAGAAAAATTGCAGAAATGACAATAATTAACCATCTGGCCACTGCAGCTTTTGCTGCATATTCCATTACTTATTCCATTTATTATTTTATGAATTTAACACGTAAGTAGAGGTTTCCCTTCTACTTAGGTTAGGGTGTAACCTAACCTGGCTTTTGTATGTCCTTCTGCTCTTTCTTAGTGACTGATTTTCTGATTTTGAAACAGAAAGAGCATTAGGATGCCATTGCTTTGGTAAAGCTCCTGTCAAGTCATTCAGCTAAAAAGGGGGTGTCTGTAGCCACAGGGGCAGCATTTGCAAGGGAACCTGCAGGGCTTCAATTCCTTCCATGGGAGAGTTTGTGGCAGCAGAGTCTGTCATTTCCTCAGTTTGCTGGGACAAGCAAGACACCTTTGAAAATGTAGACTGGCAGACCTTCTTGGAAGGCCTTCTTAAAACTCTGCAATTTTTCCCAGAATTCAGGGAAAGCTTCTTTCTTTCAACAGTTTCTCTTGAAAGGATCTGACTGTCTAACTTGACCCTTTACAGAGTGCGAAAATTGTGATCTTCCCTTTGCATTGAAATGCAAACTCCAAAGCAGTGAAGTCTGCTCCAGAACCCAGCAGCTGCTGTATCTGAAGTGAAAAGGGCACCGTTGTGGGTGGGGAGCAAAAGGACGCAGGGCTGGCAGCCTTGAGCAGCTGAAGATGAGGCAGCGTGTGGCCAGGGGGCCAAGAAGGCCAAGGGCATGGTGGCCGGTGCCAGCAGCAGTGGGGCAGCAGGAGCAGGGCAGTGAGCGTGGCCCTGTGCTGGGCAGCGCTGCGGCCACAGCTGCAGTGCTGTGTGCACTTGTGGGCCCTGGGAAGCAGAAAGTCATGGAGGGGCTGCAGCGTGTGCACAGAAGGACAGGGGAGCTGGGCAACGGGCTGCAGCACAAGGCCAGGGAGGAGGTGCTGAGGGAGCTTCAGCCTGGAAAATGGGACGCAATTCAGGCACCTTCAGGCAGTCTTCCATCAATCCCTGCATGACGGTGCTCAGCACAAGGGCTGTTTCAGTGCCAAACATCTCCTCACTGCATCCAAGGGCTTGAGACACTGGAGCAGGTGACACTTCCATCTTGTGGTTTGTTGGCTCCTTGTTTTCTAGGAAGAGAAGGCCTGCTCCTTTTCCTGTTTTTCCAGCAAGCAAAGATGCTTCTGCAGAACATTTCCTGCTTTTCCCAGCCCTGCATGGGATTCTGATGCAGTTTTAGTTTTCCACATCAGCAGCAGCAGTAGCAAAGGCGTTGCTGTGGCTTTCCTACTTTTCCATTTCAGCGCTTGCTACCACTAAAAGCACCGTTTTGCCGAGACAACCCTGCTTGCTGATAGCAGCCAGGCAGGAGAAACCACTTCATATCCATCTAGAGCTCTGTTGAATTGGCCCATTTCAATTTGGTGGCTGTGACTTAGAACCCCTCTGTCGCTATGAAATGTTTAATTTTTCTTTTGAAGATATAGTGGTAGATGTGAAAAGAAATGAGGTTCTGCATGATAGGAAATGGCCTCTCCCTCATGCTTGTCTCTTGCCACAGATGGCAGAACCCGAGCCGTCTCTCTGCTGGCTCCCGCTGCTCCTGGAGAAGAAGGCAGAGAGGAGAAAACACAGGTGGATGACGGCCAGCCTCCATCAGTGCTCACACCAGAGCCTGAATATTGTGAAGCTGTAAGTGCTAGTAGTGTGCGGTGCTGTCTTTAGTGCAAGGCAGAGCTGCAAGTTTTGGAGCAGCCAGCACTTTGCTGTTGCCGGCTGAGGATGCTGGGTGCTGGAGTCCTGCCAGGAACTTGGGATTTCCTCCAGGAAGCGACCACAGAACTTTGCCACTGACCTGTCACATTGAGGCAGCAAAGGGCTGCTGCCTCTGGGAGAGCATCTGGCTGCTTGGCTCAGGGAAGCTCTATCTCTTGCCTTCTGCACTGCTATGGCCAAGGGCAAAGGAGGGAGTACTGGAGGTGCCAGGCCTTGGTTTGTTTGTTTCCACTTTTTCGAAAAGGTGTGCTTGCTTGTGAAAGAAGTCTGCAATTTCTTTGAGTAGTTCTTCACTTGTACAGTCTAATGTGGGCCAGCTGTCTTTTGGCTTTTCATAAGCTGCAAGAGGAGGATTGTGTGGTCCATGCAGCTGTGGCAGGCCATCCCCCTGGTGCGCGGCCAAAGAAACAAAGCCCGCAGTTGCAAAGCCTCCTTGTGAGGCCAAAAGCAGAGGTGGGCAGTTTCTCTTGCTGCGTATTTTTGTGCAGTCTGCAGCTTTGGCAAGTGCCTTGCAGCCTGGAGTGGGGGGTGAAGCTGCAAGTCCTTGACTGCTGTCTTGTGTTGCTCGGAAGAGGAAGGCCATCTTGCAATGGTGCCTGCTGTATCTGAAGTGAAATGGGCGCCTTTGTGGCTGGGGAGCTACGTGGGCCAAAAGGACGCAGGGCTGGCGCCTTGAGCAGCTGAAGATGAGGCAGCGTGTGGCCAGGGGCCAAGAAGGCCAAGGGCATGGTGGCCTGTGTCAGCAGCAGTGGGGCAGCAGAAGCAGGGCAGTGAGCGTGGCCCTGTGCTGGGCAGCGCTGCGGCCACAGCTGCAGTGCTGTGTGCACTTGTGGGCCCTGGGAAGCAGAAAGTCATGGAGGGGCTGCAGCGTGTGCACAGAAGGACAGGGGAGCTGGGCAAGGGGCTGCAGCACAAGGCCAGGGAGGAGGTGCTGAGGGAGCTTTAGCCTGTACAAGGGGAAGCTGTTGAGGCACCTTCAGGCAGACTTCCATCAATCCCTGCATGACAATGGTCAGCACAAGGGCTGTTTCAGTGCCCCACATCCCCTCACTGCATCCAAGGGGTTTAGACACTGGAGCAGGTGACACTTCCATCTTGTGGTTTGTTGGCTCCTTGTTTTCTAGGAAGAGAAGGCCTGCTCCTTTTCCTGTTTTTCCAGCAAGCAAAGATGCTTTTGCAAACTTTCCTGCTTTTCCCAGCCTGCATGGATTCTGATGCAGTTTTAGTTTTCCACATCAGCAGCAGCAGTAGCAAAGGCGTTGCTGTGGCTTTCCTACTTTTCCATTTCAGCGCTTGCTACCACTAAAAGCACCGTTTTGCCGAGACAACCCTGCTTGCTGATAGCAGCCAGGCAGGAGAAACCACTTCATATCCATCTAGAGTCTGTTGAATTGGCCCATTTTAATTTGGTGGCTGTGACTTAGAACCCTTCTGTCATTATGAAATATTTTGATTTTTCCTTAGAAGATGTGGTGGTACATGTGAACAGAAATGTGTTTCTACATGATAGGAAATGGCCTCTCCCTCATGCTTGTCTCTTGCCACAGATGACAGAACCCAGAGCCGTCTCTCTGCTGGCTCCTGCTGCTCCTGGAGAAGAAGGCAGAGAGGAGAAAACACAGGTGGATGACTGCCAGCCTCCATCAGTGCTCACACCAGAGCCTGAATATTGTGAAGCTGTAAGTGCTAGTAGTGTGCGGTGCTGTCTTTAGTGCAAGGCAGAGCTGCAAGTTTTGGAGCAGCCAGCACTTTGCTGTTGCCGGCTGAGGATGCTGGGTGCTGGAGTCCTGCCAGGAACTTGGGATTTCCTCCAGGCAGCGACCACAGAACTTGGCCGCTGACCTGTCACATTGAGGCAGCAAAGGGCTGCTGCCTCTGGGAGAGCATCTGGCTGCTTGGCTCAGGGAAGCTCTATCTCTTGCCTTCTGCACTGCTATGGCCAAGGGCAAAGGAGGGAGTACTGGAGGTGCCAGGCCTTGGTTTGTTTGTTTCCACTTTTTCGAAAAGGTGTGCTTGCTTGTGAAAGAAGTCTGCAATTTCTTTGAGTAGTTCTTCACTTGTACAGTCTAATGTGGGCCAGCTGTCTTTTGGCTTTTCATAAGCTGCAAGAGGAGGATTGTGTGGTCCATGCAGCTGTGGCAGGCCATCCCCCTGGTGCGCGGCCAAAGAAACAAAGCCCGCAGTTGCAAAGCCTCCTTGTGAGGCCAAAAGCAGAGGTGGGCAGTTTCTCTTGCTGCGTATTTTTGTGCAGTCTGCAGCTTTGGCAAGTGCCTTGCAGCCTGGAGTGGGGGGTGAAGCTGCAAGTCCTTGACTGCTGTCTTGTGTTGCTCGGAAGAGGAAGGCCATCTTGCAATGGTGCCTGCTGTATCTGGAGTGAAATGGGCACCTTTGTGGCTGGGGAGCTGCGTGGGCCTAAAGGAGCCAGGGGTGCTGGCGGCCTTGAGCAGCTGAAGATGAGACAGCGTGTGGCCAGGGGGCCAAGAAGGCCAAGGGCATGGTGGCTGTGCCAGCAGCAGTGGGGCAGCAGGAGCAGGGCAGTGAGCGTGGCCCTGTGCTGGGCAGCGCTGCGGCCACAGCTGGAGTGCTGTGTGCACTCGTGGGCCCTGGGGAGCAGAAAGTCATGGAGGGGCTGCAGCGTGTGCACAGAAGGACAGGGGAGCTGGGCAACGGGCTGCAGCACAAGGCCAGGGAGGAGGTGCTGAGGGAACTTTAGCCTGGAAAATGGGACGCAATTCAGGCACCTTCAGGCAGTCTTCCATCAATCCCTGCATGACGGTGCTCAGCACAAGGGCTGTTTCAGTGCCAAACATCTCCTCACTGCATCCAAGGGCTTGAGACACTGGAGCAGGTGACACTTCCATCTTGTGGTTTGTTGGTCCTTGTTTTTAGGAAGAGAAGGCCTGCTCCTTTTCCTGTTTTTCCAGCAAGCAAAGATGCTTCTGCAGAACATTTCCTGCTTTTCCCAGCCCTGCATGGGATTCTGATGCAGTTTTAGTTTTCCACATCAGCAGCAGCAGTAGCAAAGGCGTTGCTGTGGCTTTCCTACTTTTCCATTTCAGCGCTTGCTACCACTAAAAGCACCGTTTTGCCGAGACAACCCTGCTTGCTGATAGCAGCCAGGCAGGAGAAACCACTTCATATCCATCTAGAGCTCTGTTGAATTGGCCCATTTCAATTTGGTGGCTGTGACTTAGAACCCCTCTGTCGCTATGAAATGTTATGGTTTTTCTTTTGAAGATGTAGTGGTAGATGTGAAAAGAAATGAGGTTCTGCATGATAGGAAATGGCCTCTCCCTCATGCTTGTCTCTTGCCACAGATGGCAGAACCCAGAGCCGTCTCTCTGCTGGCTCCTGCTGCTCCTGGAGAAGAAGGCAGAGAGGAGAAAACACAGGTGGATGACTGCCAGCCTCCATCAGTGCTCACACCAGAGCCTGAATATTGTGAAGCTGTAAGTGCTAGTAGTGTGCGGTGCTGTCTTTAGTGCAAGGCAGAGCTGCAAGTTTTGGAGCAGCCAGCACTTTGCTGTTGCCGGCTGAGGATGCTGGGTGCTGGAGTCCTGCCAGGAACTTGGGATTTCCTCCAGGCAGCGACCACAGAACTTGGCCGCTGACCTGTCACATTGAGGCAGCAAAGGGCTGCTGCCTCTGGGAGAGCATCTGGCTGCTTGGCTCAGGGAAGCTCTATCTCTTGCCTTCTGCACTGCTATGGCCAAGGGCAAAGGAGGGAGTACTGGAGGTGCCAGGCCTTGGTTTGTTTGTTTCCACTTTTTCGAAAAGGTGTGCTTGCTTGTGAAAGAAGTCTGCAATTTCTTTGAGTAGTTCTTCACTTGTACAGTCTAATGTGGGCCAGCTGTCTTTTGGCTTTTCATAAGCTGCAAGAGGAGGATTGTGTGGTCCATGCAGCTGTGGCAGGCCATCCCCCTGGTGCGCGGCCAAAGAAACAAAGCCCGCAGTTGCAAAGCCTCCTTGTGAGGCCAAAAGCAGAGGTGGGCAGTTTCTCTTGCTGCGTATTTTTGTGCAGTCTGCAGCTTTGGCAAGTGCCTTGCAGCCTGGAGTGGGGGGTGAAGCTGCAAGTCCTTGACTGCTGTCTTGTGTTGCTCGGAAGAGGAAGGCCATCTTGCAATGGTGCCTGCTGTATCTGAAGTGAAATGGGCGCCTTTGTGGCTGGGGAGCTACGTGGGCCAAAAGGACGCAGGGCTGGCGGCCTTGAGCAGCTGAAGATGAGGCAGCGTGTGGCCAGGGGGCCAAGAAGGCCAAGGGCATGGTGGCCTGTGTCAGCAGCAGTGGGGCAGCAGAAGCAGGGCAGTGAGCGTGGCCCTGTGCTGGGCAGCGCTGCGGCCACAGCTGCAGTGCTGTGTGCACTTGTGGGCCCTGGGAAGCAGAAAGTCATGGAGGGGCTGCAGCGTGTGCACAGAAGGACAGGGGAGCTGGGCAACGGGCTGCAGCACAAGGCCAGGGAGGAGGTGCTGAGGGAGCTTTAGTCTGGAAAATGAGACGCAATTCAGGCACCTTCAGGCAGTCTTCCATCAATCCCTGCATGACGGTGCTCAGCACAAGGGCTGTTTCAGTGCCAAACATCTCCTCACTGCATCCAAGGGCTTGAGACACTGGAGCAGGTGACACTTCCATCTTGTGGTTTGTTGGCTCCTTGTTTTCTAGGAAGAGAAGGCCTGCTCCTTTTCCTGTTTTTCCAGCAAGCAAAGATGCTTTTGCACGACGTTTCCAACTTTTCCCAACCATGGATGTGATACTGATGCAGTTTTAGTTTTCCACATCAGCAGCAGCAGTAGCAAAGGCGTTGCTGTGGCTTTCCTACTTTTCCATTTCAGCGCTTGCTACCACTAAAAGCACCATTTTGCCGGGACAACCCTGCTTGCTGATAGCAGCCAGGCAGGAGAAACCACTTCATATCCATCTAGAGCTCTGTTGAATTGGCCCATTTCAATTTGGTGGCTGTGACTTAGAACCCCTCTGTCGCTATGAAATGTTATGGTTTTTCTTTTGAAGATGTAGTGGTAGATGTGAAAAGAAATGAGGTTCTGCATGATAGGAAATGGCCTCTCCCTCATGCTTGTCTCTTGCCACAGATGACAGAACCCAGAGCCATCTCTCTGCTGGCTCCTGCTGCTCCTGGAGAAGAAGGCAGAGAGGAGAAAACACAGGTGGATGACTGCCAGCCTCCATCAGTGCTCACACCAGAGCCTGAATATTGTGAAGCTGTAAGTGCTAGTAGTGTGCGGTGCTGTCTTTAGTGCAAGGCAGAGCTGCAAGTTTTGGAGCAGCCAGCACTTTGCTGTTGCCGGCTGAGGATGCTGGGTGCTGGAGTCCTGCCAGGAACTTGGGATTTCCTCCAGGCAGCGACCACAGAACTTGGCCGCTGACCTGTCACATTGAGGCAGCAAAGGGCTGCTGCCTCTGGGAGAGCATCTGGCTGCTTGGCTCAGGGAAGCTCTATCTCTTGCCTTCTGCACTGCTATGGCCAAGGGCAAAGGAGGGAGTACTGGAGGTGCCAGGCCTTGGTTTGTTTGTTTCCACTTTTTCGAAAAGGTGTGCTTGCTTGTGAAAGAAGTCTGCAATTTCTTTGAGTAGTTCTTCACTTGTACAGTCTAATGTGGGCCAGCTGTCTTTTGGCTTTTCATAAGCTGCAAGAGGAGGATTGTGTGGTCCATGCAGCTGTGGCAGGCCATCCCCGTGCTGTGCGGCAAACGAAACAAAGTGCGGAGTTGTAAAGCCTTCTTTGAGGCCAAAAGCAGAAGTGGACAGTTTCTCTTGCTGCATATTTTGGTGCAGTCTGCAGCTTTGGCAAGTGGCTTGGAGCCCGGAGTGGGGGTGAAGCTGCAAGTGCTTGACTGCTGTGTTGTGTTGCTCGAAGAGGAAGGCCATCTTGCAATGGTGCCTGCTGTATCTGAAGTGAAATGGGCGCCTTTGTGGCTGGGGAGCTACGTGGGCCAAAAGGACGCAGGGCTGGCAGCCTTGAGCAGCTGAAGATGAGGCAGCGTGTGGCCAGGGGGCCAAGAAGGCCAAGGGCATGGTGGCCTGTGTCAGCAGCAGTGGGGCAGCAGAAGCAGGCAGTGAGCGTGGCCCTGTGCTGGGCAGCGCTGCGCCACAGCTGCAGTGCTGTGTGCACTTGTGGGCCCTGGAAGCAGAAAGTCATGGAGGGCTGCAGCGTGTGCACAGAAGGACATGGGAGCTGGGCAACGGCTGCAGCACAAGGCCAGGAGGAGGTGCTGAGGAACTTTAGCCTGGAAAATGGACGCAATTCAGCACCTTCAGGCAGTCTTCCATCAATCCCTGCATGACGGTGCTCAGCACAAGGCTGTTTCAGTGCCAAACATCTCCTCACTGCATCCAAGGCTTGAGACACTGGAGCAGGTGACACTTCCATCTTGTGGTTTGTTGGCTCCTTGTTTTCTAGGAAGAGAAGGCCTGCTCCTTTTCCTGTTTTTCCAGCAAGCAAAGATGCTTCTGCAGAACATTTCCTGCTTTTCCCAGCCCTGCATGGGATTCTGATGCAGTTTTAGTTTTCCACATCAGCAGCAGCAGTAGCAAAGGCGTTGCTGTGCTTTCCTACTTTTCCATTTCAGCGCTTGCTACCACTAAAAGCACCGTTTTGCCGAGACAACCCTGCTTGCTGATAGCAGCCAGGCAGGAGAAACCACTTCATATCCATCTAGAGCTCTGTTGAATTGGCCCATTTCAATTTGGTGGCTGTGACTTAGAACCCCTCTGTCGCTATGAAATGTTATAATTTTTCTTTTGAAGATATAGTGGTAGATGTGAAAAGAAATGAGGTTCTGCATGATAGGAAATGGCCTCTCCCTCATGCTTGTCTCTTGCCACAGATGGCAGAACCCAGAGCCGTCTCTCTGCTGGCTCCCGCTGCTCCTGGAGAAGAAGGCAGAGAGGAGAAAACACAGGTGGATGACGGCCAGCCTCCATCAGTGCTCACACCAGAGCCTGAATATTGTGAAGCTGTAAGTGCTAGTAGTGTGCGGTGCTGTCTTTAGTGCAAGGCAGAGCTGCAAGTTTTGGAGCAGCCAGCACTTTGCTGTTGCCGGCTGAGGATGCTGGGTGCTGGAGTCCTGCCAGGAACTTGGGATTTCCTCCAGGCAGCGACCACAGAACTTGGCCGCTGACCTGTCACATTGAGGCAGCAAAGGGCTGCTGCCTCTGGGAGAGCATCTGGCTGCTTGGCTCAGGGAAGCTCTATCTCTTGCCTTCTGCACTGCTATGGCCAAGGGCAAAGGAGGGAGTACTGGAGGTGCCAGGCCTTGGTTTGTTTGTTTCCACTTTTTCGAAAAGGTGTGCTTGCTTGTGAAAGAAGTCTGCAATTTCTTTGAGTAGTTCTTCACTTGTACAGTCTAATGTGGGCCAGCTGTCTTTTGGCTTTTCATAAGCTGCAAGAGGAGGATTGTGTGGTCCATGCAGCTGTGGCAGGCCATCCCCCGTGCGGCGCAAAGAAACAAAGGCCGCAGTTGTAAAGCCTCTTTGAGGCCAAAAGCAGAAGTGGCAGTTTCTCTTGCTGCATATTTTTGTGCAGTCTGCAGCTTTGGCAAGTGCCTTGCAGCCTGGAGTGGGGGGTGAAGCTGCAAGTCCTTGACTGCTGTCTTGTGTTGCTCGGAAGAGGAAGGCCATCTTGCAATGGTGCCTGCTGTATCTGAAGTGAAATGGGCGCCTTTGTGGCTGGGGAGCTACGTGGGCCAAAAGGACGCAGGGCTGGCGGCCTTGAGCAGCTGAAGATGAGGCAGCGTGTGGCCAGGGAAGGCCAAGGGCATGGTGGCCTGTGTCAGCAGCAGTGGGGCAGCAGAAGCAGGGCAGTGAGCGTGGCCCTGTGCTGGGCAGCGCTGCGGCCACAGCTGCAGTGCTGTGTGCACTTGTGGGCCCTGGGAAGCAGAAAGTCATGGAGGGGCTGCAGCGTGTGCACAGAAGGACAGGGGAGCTGGGCAACGGGCTGCAGCACAAGGCCAGGGAGGAGGTGCTGAGGGACTTTAGCTGGAAAATGGAGACGCAATTCAGGCACCTTCAGGCAGTCTTCCATCAATCCCTGCATGACGGTGCTCAGCACAAGGGCTGTTTCAGTGCCAAACATCTCCTCACTGCATCCAAGGCTTGAGACACTGGAGCAGGTGACACTTCCATCTTGTGGTTTGTTGGCTCCTTGTTTTCTAGGAAGAGAAGGCCTGCTCCTTTTCCTGTTTTTCCAGCAAGCAAAGATGCTTTGCAGAACGATTTCCTGCTTTTCCCACCTGATGGATTCTGATGCAGTTTTAGTTTTCCACATCAGCAGCAGCAGTAGCAAAGGCGTTGCTGTGGCTTTCCTACTTTTCCATTTCAGCGCTTGCTACCACTAAAAGCACCGTTTTGCCGGACAACCCTGCTTGCTGATAGCAGCCAGGCAGGAGAAACCACTTCATATCCATCTAGAGCTCTGTTGAATTGGCCCATTTCAATTTGGTGGCTGTGACTTAGAACCCCTCTGTCGCTATGAAATGTTATAATTTTTCTTTTGAAGATATAGTGGTAGATGTGAAAAGAAATGAGGTTCTGCATGATAGGAAATGGCCTCTCCCTCATGCTTGTCTCTTGCCACAGATGCAGAACCCAGAGCCGTCTCTCTGCTGGCTCCCGCTGCTCCTGGAGAAGAAGGCAGAGAGGAGAAAACACAGGTGGATGACGGCCAGCCTCCATCAGTGCTCACACCAGAGCCTGAATATTGTGAAGCTGTAAGTGCTAGTAGTGTGCGGTGCTGTCTTTAGTGCAAGGCAGAGCTGCAAGTTTTGGAGCAGCCAGCACTTTGCTGTTGCCGGCTGAGGATGCTGGGTGCTGGAGTCCTGCCAGGAACTTGGGATTTCCTCCAGGCAGCGACCACAGAACTTGGCCGCTGACCTGTCACATTGAGGCAGCAAAGGGCTGCTGCCTCTGGGAGAGCATCTGGCTGCTTGGCTCAGGGAAGCTCTATCTCTTGCCTTCTGCACTGCTATGGCCAAGGGCAAAGGAGGGAGTACTGGAGGTGCCAGGCCTTGGTTTGTTTGTTTCCACTTTTTCGAAAAGGTGTGCTTGCTTGTGAAAGAAGTCTGCAATTTCTTTGAGTAGTTCTTCACTTGTACAGTCTAATGTGGGCCAGCTGTCTTTTGGCTTTTCATAAGCTGCAAGAGGAGGATTGTGTGGTCCATGCAGCTGTGGCAGGCCATCCCCTGGTGGCGGCCAAAGAAACAAAGCCCGCAGTTGCAAAGCCTCCTTGTGAGGCCAAAAGCAGAGGTGGGCAGTTTCTCTTGCTGCGTATTTTTGTGCAGTCTGCAGCTTTGGCAAGTGCCTTGCAGCCTGGAGTGGGGGGTGAAGCTGCAAGTCCTTGACTGCTGTCTTGTGTTGCTCGGAAGAGGAAGGCCATCTTGCAATGGTGCCTGCTGTATCTGAGTGAAATGGGCGCCTTTGTGGCTGGGGAGCTACGTGGGCCAAAAGGACGCAGGGCTGGCGGCCTTGAGCAGCTGAAGATGAGGCAGCCTGTGGCCAGGGGGCCAAGAAGGCCAAGGGCATGGTGGCCTGTGTCAGCAGCAGTGGGCAGCAGAAGCAGGGCAGTGAGCGTGGCCCTGTGCTGGGCAGCGCTGCGGCCACAGCTGCAGTGCTGTGTGCACTTGTGGGCCTGGGAAGCAGAAAGTCATGGAGGGGCTGCAGCGTGTGCACAGAAGGACTGGGGAGCTGGGCAACGGGCTGCAGCACAAGGCCAGGGAGGAGGTGCTGAGGGAGCTTTAGTCTGGAAAATGAGACGCAATTCAGGCACCTTCAGGCAGTCTTCCATCAATCCCCGCATGACGGTGCTCAGCACAAGGGCTGTTTCAGTGCCAAACATCTCCTCACTGCATCCAAGGGCTTGAGACACTGGAGCAGGTGACACTTCCATCTTGTGGTTTGTTGGCTCCTTGTTTTCTAGGAAGAGAAGGCCTGCTCCTTTTCCTGTTTTTCCAGCAAGCAAAGATGCTTTTGCACAACGTTTCCAACTTTTCCCAACCATGGATGTGATTCTGATGCAGTTTTAGTTTTCCACATCAGCAGCAGCAGTAGCAAAGGCGTTGCTGTGGCTTTCCTACTTTTCCATTTCAGCGCTTGCTACCACTAAAAGCACCATTTTGCCGGGACAACCCTGCTTGCTGATAGCAGCCAGGCAGGAGAAACCACTTCATATCCATCTAGAGCTCTGTTGAATTAGCCCATTTTAACTTGGTGGCTGTGACTTAGAACCCTCTGTCGCTATGAAATGTTATGGTTTTTCTTTTGAAGATGTAGTGGTAGATGTGAAAAGAAATGAGGTTCTGCATGATAGGAAATGGCCTCTCCCTCATGCTTGTCTCTTGCCACAGATGACAGAACCCAGAGCCATCTCTCTGCTGGCTCCTGCTGCTCCTGGAGAAGAAGGCAGAGAGGAGAAAACACAGGTGGATGACTGCCAGCCTCCATCAGTGCTCACACCAGAGCCTGAATATTGTGAAGCTGTAAGTGCTAGTAGTGTGCGGTGCTGTCTTTAGTGCAAGGCAGAGCTGCAAGTTTTGGAGCAGCCAGCACTTTGCTGTTGCCGGCTGAGGATGCTGGGTGCTGGAGTCCTGCCAGGAACTTGGGATTTCCTCCAGGCAGCGACCACAGAACTTGGCCGCTGACCTGTCACATTGAGGCAGCAAAGGGCTGCTGCCTCTGGGAGAGCATCTGGCTGCTTGGCTCAGGGAAGCTCTATCTCTTGCCTTCTGCACTGCTATGGCCAAGGGCAAAGGAGGGAGTACTGGAGGTGCCAGGCCTTGGTTTGTTTGTTTCCACTTTTTCGAAAAGGTGTGCTTGCTTGTGAAAGAAGTCTGCAATTTCTTTGAGTAGTTCTTCACTTGTACAGTCTAATGTGGGCCAGCTGTCTTTTGGCTTTTCATAAGCTGCAAGAGGAGGATTGTGTGGTCCATGCAGCTGTGGCAGGCCATCCCCTGTGTGCGGCAAAGAAACAAAGCTCGCAGTTGCAAACCCTTTCTTTGAGGCCAAAAGCAAAAGTGGACAGTTTCTCTTGCTGCTATTTTTGTGCAGTCTGCAGCTTTGGCAAGTGCCTTGCAGCCGGAGTGGGGGGTGAAGCTGCAAGTCCTTGACTGCTGTCTTGTGTTGCTCGGAAGAGGAAGGCCATCTTGCAATGGTGCCTGCTGTATCTGAAGTGAAATGGGCGCCTTTGTGGCTGGGGAGCTACGTGGGCCAAAAGGACGCAGGGCTGGCAGCCTTGAGCAGCTGAAGATGAGGCAGCGTGTGGCCAGGGGGCCAAGAAGGCCAAGGGCATGGTGGCCTGTGTCAGCAGCAGTGGGGCAGCAGAAGCAGGGCAGTGAGCGTGGCCCTGTGCTGGGCAGCGCTGCGGCCACAGCTGCAGTGCTGTGTGCACTTGTGGGCCCTGGGAAGCAGAAAGTCATGGAGGGGCTGCAGCGTGTGCACAGAAGGACAGGGGAGCTGGGCAACGGGCTGCAGCACAAGGCCAGGGAGGAGGTGCTGAGGGAACTTTAGCCTGGAAAATGGGACGCAATTCAGGCACCTTCAGGCAGTCTTCCATCAATCCCTGCATGACGGTGCTCAGCACAAGGGCTGTTTCAGTGCCAAACATCTCCTCACTGCATCCAAGGGCTTGAGACACTGGAGCAGGTGACACTTCCATCTTGTGGTTTGTTGGCTCCTTGTTTTCTAGGAAGAGAAGGCCTGCTCCTTTTCCTGTTTTTCCAGCAAGCAAAGATGCTTCTGCAGAACATTTCCTGCTTTTCCCAGCCCTGCATGGGATTCTGATGCAGTTTTAGTTTTCCACATCAGCAGCAGCAGTAGCAAAGGCGTTGCTGTGGCTTTCCTACTTTTCCATTTCAGCGCTTGCTACCACTAAAAGCACCGTTTTGCCGAGACAACCCTGCTTGCTGATAGCAGCCACGCAGGAGAAACCACTTCATATCCATCTAGAGTGCTGTTGAATTGGCCCATTTTAATTTGGTGGCTTTCACTTAGAACCCCTCTGTCACTATGAAATATTTTGATTATTCCTTTGAAGATATGGTGGTAGATGTGAAAAGAAATGAGGTTCTACATGATAGGTAACAGCCTGTCCCTCATGCTTGTCTCTTGCCACAGATGGCAGAACCCAGAGCCGTCTCTTGCTGGCTCCGCTGCTCCTGGAGAAGAAGGCAGAGAGGAGAAAACACAGGTGGATGACGGCCAGCCTCCATCAGTGCTCACACCAGAGCCTGAATATTGTGAAGCTGTAAGTGCTAGTAGTGTGCGGTGCTGTCTTTAGTGCAAGGCAGAGCTGCAAGTTTTGGAGCAGCCAGCACTTTGCTGTTGCCGGCTGAGGATGCTGGGTGCTGGAGTCCTGCCAGGAACTTGGGATTTCCTCCAGGAAGCGACCACAGAACTTGGCCGCTGACCTGTCACATTGAGGCAGCAAAGGGCTGCTGCCTCTGGGAGAGCATCTGGCTGCTTGGCTCAGGGAAGCTCTATCTCTTGCCTTCTGCACTGCTATGGCCAAGGGCAAAGGAGGGAGTACTGGAGGTGCCAGGCCTTGGTTTGTTTGTTTCCACTTTTTCGAAAAGGTGTGCTTGCTTGTGAAAGAAGTCTGCAATTTCTTTGAGTAGTTCTTCACTTGTACAGTCTAATGTGGGCCAGCTGTCTTTTGGCTTTTCATAAGCTGCAAGAGGAGGATTGTGTGGTCCATGCAGCTGTGGCAGGCCATCCCCTGGTGCGCGGCCAAAGAAAACAAGCCCGCAGTTGCAAAGCCTCTTGTGAGGCCAAAAGCAGAGGTGGGCAGTTTCTCTTGCTGCGTATTTTTGTGCAGTCTGCAGCTTTGGCAAGTGCCTTGCAGCTGGAGTGGGGGGTGAAGCTGCAAGTCCTTGACTGCTGTCTTGTGTTGCTCGGAAGAGGAAGGCCATCTTGCAATGGTGCCTGCTGTATCTGAAGTGAAATGGGCGCCTTTGTGGCTGGGGAGCTACGTGGGCCAAAAGGACGCAGGGCTGGCGCCTTGAGCAGCTGAAGATGAGGCAGCGTGTGGCCAGGGGGCCAAGAAGGCCAAGGGCATGGTGGCCTGTGTCAGCAGCAGTGGGGCAGCAGAAGCAGGGCAGTGAGCGTGGCCCTGTGCTGGGCAGCGCTGCGGCCACAGCTGCAGTGCTGTGTGCACTTGTGGGCCTGGGAAGCAGAAAGTCATGGAGGGGCTGCAGCGTGTGCACAGAAGGACTGGGGAGCTGGGCAACGGGCTGCAGCACAAGGCCAGGGAGGAGGTGCTGAGGGAGCTTTAGTCTGGAAAATGAGACGCAATTCAGGCACCTTCAGGCAGTCTTCCATCAATCCCTGCATGACGGTGCTCAGCACAAGGGCTGTTTCAGTGCCAAACATCTCCTCACTGCATCCAAGGGCTTGAGACACTGGAGCAGGTGACACTTCCATCTTGTGGTTTGTTGGCTCCTTGTTTTCTAGGAAGAGAAGGCCTGCTCCTTTTCCTGTTTTTCCAGCAAGCAAAGATGCTTTTGCACGACGTTTCCAACTTTTCCCAACCATGGATGTGATACTGATGCAGTTTTAGTTTTCCACATCAGCAGCAGCAGTAGCAAAGGCGTTGCTGTGGCTTTCCTACTTTTCCATTTCAGCGCTTGCTACACTAAAAGCACCATTTTGCGGGACAACCCTGCTTGCTGATAGCAGCCAGGCAGGAGAAACCACTTCATATCCATCTAGAGCTCTGTTGAATTGGCCCATTTCAATTTGGTGGCTGTGACTTAGAACCCCTCTGTCGCTATGAAATGTTACGGTTTTTCTTTTGAAGATATAGTGGTAGATGTGAAAAGAAATGAGGTTCTGCATGATAGGAAATGGCCTCTCCCTCATGCTTGTCTCTTGCCACAGATGACAGAACCCAGAGCCGTCTCTCTGCTGGCTCCTGCTGCTCCTGGAGAAGAAGGCAGAGAGGAGAAAACACAGGTGGATGACTGCCAGCCTCCATCAGTGCTCACACCAGAGCCTGAATATTGTGAAGCTGTAAGTGCTAGTAGTGTGCGGTGCTGTCTTTAGTGCAAGGCAGAGCTGCAAGTTTTGGAGCAGCCAGCACTTTGCTGTTGCCGGCTGAGGATGCTGGGTGCTGGAGTCCTGCCAGGAACTTGGGATTTCCTCCAGGCAGCGACCACAGAACTTGGCCGCTGACCTGTCACATTGAGGCAGCAAAGGGCTGCTGCCTCTGGGAGAGCATCTGGCTGCTTGGCTCAGGGAAGCTCTATCTCTTGCCTTCTGCACTGCTATGGCCAAGGGCAAAGGAGGGAGTACTGGAGGTGCCAGGCCTTGGTTTGTTTGTTTCCACTTTTTCGAAAAGGTGTGCTTGCTTGTGAAAGAAGTCTGCACTTTCTTTGAGTAGTTCTTCACTTGTACAGTCTAATGTGGGCCAGCTGTCTTTTGGCTTTTCATAAGCTGCAAGAGGAGGATTGTGTGGTCCATGCAGCTGTGGCAGGCCATCCCCGTGCTGTGCGGCAAACGAAACAAAGTGCGGAGTTGTAAAGCCTTCTTTTGAGGCCAAAAGCAGAAGTGGACAGTTTCTCTTGCTGCATATTTTTGTGCAGTCTGCAGCTTTGGCAAGTGCCTTGCAGCCTGGAGTGGGGGGTGAAGCTGCAAGTCCTTGACTGCTGTCTTGTGTTGCTCGGAAGAGGAAGGCCATCTTGCAATGGTGCCTGCTGTATCTGAAGTGAAATGGGCGCCTTTGTGGCTGGGGAGCTACGTGGGCCAAAAGGACGCAGGGCTGGCGGCCTTGAGCGGCTGAAGATGAGGCAGCGTGTGGCCAGGGGGCCAAGAAGGCCAAGGGCATGGTGGCCTGTGTCAGCAGCAGTGGGGCAGCAGAAGCAGGGCAGTGAGCGTGGCCCTGTGCTGGGCAGCGCTGCGGCCACAGCTGCAGTGCTGTGTGCACTTGTGGGCCCTGGGAAGCAGAAAGTCATGGAGGGGCTGCAGCGTGTGCACAGAAGGACAGGGGAGCTGGGCAACGGGCTGCAGCACAAGGCCAGGGAGGAGGTGCTGAGGGAACTTTAGCCTGGAAAATGGGACGCAATTCAGGCACCTTCAGGCAGTCTTCCATCAATCCCTGCATGACGGTGCTCAGCACAAGGGCTGTTTCAGTGCCAAACATCTCCTCACTGCATCCAAGGGCTTGAGACACTGGAGCAGGTGACACTTCCATCTTGTGGTTTGTTGGCTCCTTGTTTTCTAGGAAGAGAAGGCCTGCTCCTTTTCCTGTTTTTCCAGCAAGCAAAGATGCTTCTGCAGAACATTTCCTGCTTTTCCCAGCCCTGCATGGGATTCTGATGCAGTTTTAGTTTTCCACATCAGCAGCAGCAGTAGCAAAGGCGTTGCTGTGGCTTTCCTACTTTTCCATTTCAGCGCTTGCTACCACTAAAAGCACCGTTTTGCCGAGACAACCCTGCTTGCTGATAGCAGCCAGGCAGGAGAAACCACTTCATATCCATCTAGAGCTCTGTTGAATTGGCCCATTTCAATTTGGTGGCTGTGACTTAGAACCCCTCTGTCGCTATGAAATGTTATAATTTTTCTTTTGAAGATATAGTGGTAGATGTGAAAAGAAATGAGGTTCTGCATGATAGGAAATGGCCTCTCCCTCATGCTTGTCTCTTGCCACAGATGGCAGAACCCAGAGCCGTCTCTCTGCTGGCTCCCGCTGCTCCTGGAGAAGAAGGCAGAGAGGAGAAAACACAGGTGGATGACTGCCAGCCTCCATCAGTGCTCACACCAGAGCCTGAATATTGTGAAGCTGTAAGTGCTAGTAGTGTGCGGTGCTGTCTTTAGTGCAAGGCAGAGCTGCAAGTTTTGGAGCAGCCAGCACTTTGCTGTTGCCGGCTGAGGATGCTGGGTGCTGGAGTCCTGCCAGGAACTTGGGATTTCCTCCAGGCAGCGACCACAGAACTTGGCCGCTGACCTGTCACATTGAGGCAGCAAAGGGCTGCTGCCTCTGGGAGAGCATCTGGCTGCTTGGCTCAGGGAAGCTCTATCTCTTGCCTTCTGCACTGCTATGGCCAAGGGCAAAGGAGGGAGTACTGGAGGTGCCAGGCCTTGGTTTGTTTGTTTCCACTTTTTGGAAAGGTGTGTTTTGCTTGTGAAAGAGGTCTGCACTTTCTTTGAGTAGTTCTTCACTTGTACAGTCTAATGTGGGCCAGCTGTCTTTTGGCTTTTCATAAGCTGCAAGAGGAGGATTGTGTGGTCCATGCAGCTGTGGCAGGCCATCCCCCTGGTGCGCGGCCAAAGAAACAAAGCCCGCAGTTGCAAAGCCTCCTTGTGAGGCCAAAAGCAGAGGTGGGCAGTTTCTCTTGCTGCGTATTTTTGTGCAGTCTGCAGCTTTGGCAAGTGCCTTGCAGCCTGGAGTGGGGGGTGAAGCTGCAAGTCCTTGACTGCTGTCTTGTGTTGCTCGGAAGAGGAAGGCCATCTTGCAATGGTGCCTGCTGTATCTGAAGTGAAATGGGCGCCTTTGTGGCTGGGGAGCTACGTGGGCCAAAAGGACGCAGGGCTGGCAGCCTTGAGCAGCTGAAGATGAGGCAGCGTGTGGCCAGGGGGCCAAGAAGGCCAAGGGCATGGTGGCCTGTGTCAGCAGCAGTGGGGCAGCAGAAGCAGGGCAGTGAGCGTGGCCCTGTGCTGGGCAGCGCTGCGGCCACAGCTGCAGTGCTGTGTGCACTTGTGGGCCCTGGGAAGCAGAAAGTCATGGAGGGGCTGCAGCGTGTGCACAGAAGGACTGGGGAGCTGGGCAACGGGCTGCAGCACAAGGCCAGGGAGGAGGTGCTGAGGGAGCTTAGCTGGAAAATGGGACGCAATTCAGGCACCTTCAGGCAGTCTTCCATCAATCCCTGCATGACGGTGCTCAGCACAAGGGCTGTTTCAGTGCCAAACATCTCCTCACTGCATCCAAGGGCTTGAGACACTGGAGCAGGTGACACTTCCATCTTGTGGTTTGTTGGCTCCTTGTTTTCTAGGAAGAGAAGGCCTGCTCCTTTTCCTGTTTTTCCAGCAAGCAAAGATGCTTTTGCACAATGTTTCCAACTTTTCCCAACCATGGATGTGATTCTGATGCAGTTTTAGTTTTCCACATCAGCAGCAGCAGTAGCAAAGACGTTGCTGTGGCTTTCCTACTTTTCCATTTCAGCGCTTGCTACCACTAAAGCACCATTTTGCCGGGACAACCCTGCTTGCTGATAGCAGCCAGGCAGGAGAAACCACTTCATATCCATCTAGAGCTCTGTTGAATTGGCCCATTTCAATTTGGTGGCTGTGACTTAGAACCCCTCTGTCGCTATGAAATGTTATAATTTTTCTTTTGAAGATTAGTGGTAGATGTGAAAAGAAATGAGGTTCTGCATGATAGGAAATGGCCTCTCCCTCATGCTTGTCTCTTGCCACAGATGCAGAACCCAGAGCCTCTCTCTGCTGGCTCCGCTGCTCCTGGAGAAGAAGGCAGAGAGGAGAAAACACAGGTGGATGACTGCCAGCCTCCATCAGTGCTCACACCAGAGCCTGAATATTGTGAAGCTGTAAGTGCTAGTAGTGTGCGGTGCTGTCTTTAGTGCAAGGCAGAGCTGCAAGTTTTGGAGCAGCCAGCACTTTGCTGTTGCCGGCTGAGGATGCTGGGTGCTGGAGTCCTGCCAGGAACTTGGGATTTCCTCCAGGCAGCGACCACAGAACTTGGCCGCTGACCTGTCACATTGAGGCAGCAAAGGGCTGCTGCCTCTGGGAGAGCATCTGGCTGCTTGGCTCAGGGAAGCTCTATCTCTTGCCTTCTGCACTGCTATGGCCAAGGGCAAAGGAGGGAGTACTGGAGGTGCCAGGCCTTGGTTTGTTTGTTTCCACTTTTTCGAAAAGGTTGTGCTTGCTTGTGAAAAAAGGTCTGCAATTTCTTTGAGTAGTTCTTCACTTGTACAGTCTAATGTGGGCCAGCTGTCTTTTGGCTTTTCATAAGCTGCAAGAGGAGGATTGTGTGGTCCATGCAGCTGTGGCAGGCCATCCCCGTGCTGTGCGGCCAACGAAACAAAGTGCGGAGTTGTAAAGCCTTCTTTTGAGGCCAAAAGCAGAAGTGGACAGTTTCTCTTGCTGCATATTTTCTGCAGTCTGCAGCTTTGGCAAGTGCCTTGCAGCCGGAGTGGGGGGTGAAGCTGCAAGTCCTTGACTGCTGTTTGTGTTTTGGTCGAAGAGGAAGGCCATCTTGCAATGGTGCCTGCTGTATCTGAAGTGAAATGGGCGCCTTTGTGGCTGGGGAGCTACGTGGGCCAAAAGGACGCAGGGCTGGCAGCCTTGAGCAGCTGAAGATGAGGCAGCGTGTGGCCAGGGGGCCAAGAAGGCCAAGGGCATGGTGGCCTGTGTCAGCAGCAGTGGGGCAGCAGAAGCAGGGCAGTGAGCGTGGCCCTGTGCTGGGCAGCGCTGCGGCCACAGCTGCAGTGCTGTGTGCACTTGTGGGCCCTGGGAAGCAGAAAGTCATGGAGGGGCTGCAGCGTGTGCACAGAAGGACAGGGGAGCTGGGCAACGGGCTGCAGCACAAGGCCAGGGAGGAGGTGCTGAGGGAGCTTCAGCCTGGAAAATGGGACGCAATTCAGGCACCTTCAGGCAGTCTTCCATCAATCCCTGCATGACGGTGCTCAGCACAAGGGCTGTTTCAGTGCCAAACATCTCCTCACTGCATCCAAGGGCTTGAGACACTGGAGCAGGTGACACTTCCATCTTGTGGTTTGTTGGCTCCTTGTTTTCTAGGAAGAGAAGGCCTGCTCCTTTTCCTGTTTTTCCAGCAAGCAAAGATGCTTCTGCAGAACATTTCCTGCTTTTCCCAGCCCTGCATGGGATTCTGATGCAGTTTTAGTTTTCCACATCAGCAGCAGCAGTAGCAAAGGCGTTGCTGTGGCTTTCCTACTTTTCCATTTCAGCGCTTGCTACCACTAAAAGCACCGTTTTGCCGAGACAACCCTGCTTGCTGATAGCAGCCAGGCAGGAGAAACCACTTCATATCCATCTAGAGCTCTGTTGAATTGGCCCATTTCAATTTGGTGGCTGTGACTTAGAACCCCTCTGTCGCTATGAAATGTTATAATTTTTCTTTTGAAGATATAGTGGTAGATGTGAAAAGAAATGAGGTTCTGCATGATAGGAAATGGCCTCTCCCTCATGCTTGTCTCTTGCCACAGATGGCAGAACCCAGAGCCGTCTCTCTGCTGGCTCCCGCTGCTCCTGGAGAAGAAGGCAGAGAGGAGAAAACACAGGTGGATGACGGCCAGCCTCCATCAGTGCTCACACCAGAGCCTGAATATTGTGAAGCTGTAAGTGCTAGTAGTGTGCGGTGCTGTCTTTAGTGCAAGGCAGAGCTGCAAGTTTTGGAGCAGCCAGCACTTTGCTGTTGCCGGCTGAGGATGCTGGGTGCTGGAGTCCTGCCAGGAACTTGGGATTTCCTCCAGGAAGCGACCACAGAACTTTGCCACTGACCTGTCACATTGAGGCAGCAAAGGGCTGCTGCCTCTGGGAGAGCATCTGGCTGCTTGGCTCAGGGAAGCTCTATCTCTTGCCTTCTGCACTGCTATGGCCAAGGGCAAAGGAGGGAGTACTGGAGGTGCCAGGCCTTGGTTTGTTTGTTTCCACTTTTTCGAAAAGGTGTGCTTGCTTGTGAAAGAAGTCTGCAATTTCTTTGAGTAGTTCTTCACTTGTACAGTCTAATGTGGGCCAGCTGTCTTTTGGCTTTTCATAAGCTGCAAGAGGAGGATTGTGTGGTCCATGCAGCTGTGGCAGGCCATCCCCGTGCTGTACGGCCAACGAAACAAAGTGCGGAGTTGTAAAGCCTCCTTGTGAGGCCAAAAGCAGAGGTGGGCAGTTTCTCTTGATGCATATTTTGGTGCAGTCTGCAGCTTAGGCAAGTGGCTTGGAGCCCGGAGTGGGGGTGAAGCTGCAAGTGCTTGACTGCTGTGTTGTGTTGCTCGGAAGAGGAAGGCCATCTTGCAATGGTGCCTGCTGTATCTGAAGTCAGATGGGCACCTTTGTGGCTGGGGAGCTGCGTGAGCAAAAAGGAGCCAGGGGTGCTGGCGGCCTTGAGCAGCTGAAGATGAGGCAGCGTGTGGCCAGGGGGCCAAGAAGGCCAAGGGCATGGTGGCTGTGCCAGCAGCAGTGGGGCAGCAGGAGCAGGGCAGTGAGCGTGGCCCTGTGCTGGGCAGCGCTGCGGCCACAGCTGCAGTGCTGTGTGCACTTGTGGGAAGCAGAAAGTCATGGAGGGGCTGCAGCGTGTGCACAGAAGGACAGGGGAGCTGGGCAAGGGGGTGCAGCACAAGGCCAGGGAGGAGGTGCTGAGGGAGCTTTAGCCTGGAAAACAGGAGGCTCTTGAGGGACCTTCATGAGGCTTCCATCAATCCCTGCTTAACAGTTCTCAGCACAAGGGCTGTTTCTCTGCCAAACATCCCCTGCATTATCCAAGGCCTCTTGACACTGGAGTGGGTGAGACTTTCAACGTTGTTTTTGTGGCTTTCCAAGGAGGACATGCCCTGTTCATTTTCCTTTTTTCCAGCAAGATATAGGACTTCTGCAGTTCCTTTTCTCAGGCTTTAAATGCTGAATAGCCTTCTGAACCATTTATGGTTTTCCATGTCTGCAGAAGCAGTAGCAAATTGTTTTGCTGGCTCTTTCCTAGTTTTCCCTGTCAGTTCTTTAATGGAATAAAAGCTACCTTTTTTGGAGAGAGGATTGCTTACAAATATCTGCCAGTGAGGTATATTGAATTTATAGCATTATACTGTTCTGTTGAAAGTGCCCATTTCAATCTGGTTGGAGTTGCTTCAATTGAGATTGCTTACAAAGTTCATGAGTTCTTATTAGAAGATTTGTCTGGGGATTTTAGGAGAAATGAGGTTATAAGCGTTAGGTAACGGCGTGTCCCTGTGATTCTGTCCTGCTACAGGTGACAAGAGCTAGAGCCGTTTTTCCTCTGGCTCTCTCTGCTATTGCTGAAGAAGCCAGAGAGGAGGAAAATGAGGGAGACGACCACCAAGTCTGTCCAGCCATGGTCACACCACAGCCTGCTCATATTTTTAAGAGAGTAAGTTCCTGTTGTGGGGGGTGCTGTCTTTAATGCAAGGCAGAGGTGCAAGTTTCTGAGTTGCCAGCACTTGCTGTGTCTGGCCGAGGATGCTGAGTGCTGGAGTCCTGCAGGACATGGCCTTTTCCTGCAGGCAGTGACAGCTGGAAATTGGCCTTTGACCTGTCTTGTTGGGAAGTTCACAACTGGGGCTCTGGCAGAGCTTCTGGCTGCTTGACTCAGGGAAGCTCCATCTCTGGGCATGTGCAGAGTTAGGGCCAAGGGCACATGTGGTACTGCTGGAGGACAAAAGTCTTTGTTGGTTTGTTTTCCCTTTTGGAAAAATGTCTTTGTCTTGTGGAAGTCTTCTGCAGTTTTCCTGAGTTGTTCTGCACTTGTTGAGTTACTGTTGGCCCAACTACCTTTTTTGGCATTTGAGAAGGTGCAAACAAAAGAAAAGGCAAGTTTCTGCTGATCTGTTTTGACCTAAGTCTGCGGCTTGGGCAAGTGCATTGGATCTTAGAGTGGGGATGAAGCTGCAAGTCTTTGACTGCTGTCTTGTGTTACTCAGAAGAGCAAGACCATCTTGCAGTGGTACCTGGTGTATCTGAAGGGAAAAGGGCACCTTTGTGGCTGGGGAGCTGCGTGGTCCAAAAGGAAGCAGGGCTGGCAGCCTTGAGCAGCTGAAGATGAGGCAGCGTGTGGCCAGGGGGCCAAGAAGGCCAAGGGCATGGTGGCCTGTGTCAGCAGCAGTGGGGCAGCAGGAGCAGGGCAGTGAGCGTGGCCCTGTGCTGGGCAGCGCTGCGGCCACAGCTGCAGTGCTGTGTGCACTTGTGGGCCCTGGGAAGCAGAAAGTCATGGAGGGGCTGCAGCGTGTGCACAGAAGGACAGGGGAGCTGGGCAACGGGCTGCAGCACAAGGCCAGGGAGGAGGTGCTGAGGGAGCTTTAGCCTGGAAAATGGGACGCAATTCAGGCACCTTCAAGCAGTCTTCCATCAATCCCTTCATGACAGTGCTTGGAACAAGGGTTGTTTCCCTGCCAATCATGCCCTCCTGTATCCAAGGCCTCTAGACACCTGAGTGGGTGACACATCCATCTTGTCGTTTCTGGGTTTCCAATGAGGAGAAACCCTGTTCATTTTCTCATTTTCCAGCAAGCAAGGAGGCTTTTCCACAACCTTTCCTGCTCCTTTAATCACTGAAAGGGATTCTGAACCCTTTCTGGTTTTCCATGTCTTCAGCAGCAGTAGCAAAGGTCTTGCTGGCTGTTTCCTAGTTTTCCATTTCAGAGCTTTCAAGAACTAAAAGCTGCCTTTTGCAGAGAGAAGATTGCTTGCAAACAGCAGCCAGTGAGGTATATTGAATTTATAGCATTATACTGTTCTGTTGAATGTGCCCATTTCAGTCTGGTTGGAGTGACTTCAAATGCCATTGCTTCACAAAGTTCATGAGTTCTCCTTAGAAGATGTGTCTGTGGATGTGAGGAGAAATGAGGTTCTAAGCGCTAGGTAACGGCCTGTCCCTATCATTCTGTCTTGCCACAGGTGACAAGAGCAAGAGCCATTTTTCCCCTGGCTCTTTCTCCTATTCCAGAAGAAGACAGAGAAGAGGAAAATGAGGGAGACGACCACCAAGTCTGTCCAGCCATGGTCACACCACAGCCTGCTCATATTTTTAAGAGAGTAAGTTCCTGTTGTGGGGGGTGCTGTCTTTAATGCAAGGCAGAGGTGCAAGTTTCTGAGTTGCCAGCACTTGCTGTGTCTGGCCGAGGATGCTGAGTGCTGGAGTCCTGCAGGACATGGCCTTTTCCTGCAGGCAGTGACAGCTAGAAATTGGTCTTTGACCTGTCTTGTTGGGAAGTTCACAACTGGGGGCTCTGGCAGAGCTTCTGGCTGCTTGGCTCAGGGAAGCTCCATCTCTGGGCATGTGCAGAGTTAGGGCCAAGGGCACATGTGGTACTGCTGGAGGACAAAAGTCTTTGTTGGTTTGTTTTCCCTTTTGGAAAAATGTCTTTGTCTTGTGGAAGTCTTCTGCAGTTTTCCTGAGTTGTTCTGCACTTGTTGAGTTAATGTTGGCCCACAGCCTTTATGTTTTTGAGAAGGTGCAAACAAAAGAAAGGGCAAGTTTCTGCTGATCTGTTTTGCACTGAAGTCTGCGGCTTGGGCAAATGCATTGGATCTTAGAGTGGGGATGAAGCTGCAAGTCTTTGACTGCTGTCTTTTGTTGCTCGGAAGAGCAAGACCATCTTGCAGTGGTACCTGGTGTATCTGAAGGGAAAAGGGCACCTTTGTGGCTGGGGAGCTGTGTGGGCCAAAAGGACACAGGGCTGGCGGCCTTGAGCAGCTGAAGATGAGGCAGCATGTGGCCAGGGGGCCAAGAAGGCCAAGGGCATGGTGGCCGGTGCCAGCAGCAGTGGGGCAGCAGGAGCAGGGCAGTGAGCGTGGCCCTGTGCTGGGCAGCGCTGCGGCCACAGCTGCATTGCTGTGTGCACCTGTGGGCCCTGGGAAGCAGAAAGTCATGGAGGGGCTGCAGCGTGTGCATAGAAGGACAGGGGAGCTGGGCAATGGGGTGCAGCACAAGGCCAGGGAGGAGGTGCTGAGGGAGCTTTAGCCTGGAAAATGGGGGCCTTGTGCTGGACCTTAAAGGAGACTTCCATCGATCCCTACATGACAGTGCTCAGCACAATGGCTGTTTCCCTGCAAAATATGCCCTCCTCTATCCATCTGCTTTGGACACTGTAGTGGCTGACACTTCCGTCTTGTAGTTTGCAGGTTTCCAAGGAGGAGAAGGCCTGTTCCTTATCCAGTTTTTCCAGCAAGCAAAGATGCTTCTGCACATTCTTTTCTGCTCTTATCAAGCTCTGGAAGGCATTCCACACCCTTTTTGTATATTTATTGAGATGGATCTTTCGTGTTTCCTGGCCTTCTTTCATGGCCTTGTTATGTTTGCCCAATTATCCCATCAAAAAAAAACCAAACAATATTTAAGGTAGCAACAATTTTAATTGAATAGTTTAGAAAATATATAAATAATGGATAATTTGGTTTGAATAATAGCCCATAAGCAAAAACAACCGCGGGGTACAGAGGGCAGGGTTCTTGACCCTTGCCACTTCACGTACAAGCTTGCCAAGTAAAAGTCACCCCTTATATGCCATGTGTCAATACCATCTCCTCCCATTTTCGGTTCGTCACTTTTCTGTCTCCGCCTTCATTACCACCTTTACCACACATGCGCCACCACTCAGTTTGGTGGTCGCACAAGTCTTTGGGGGTCGACACTGATGAAGGCCCTGTAGTCTTCTTCATTGTCCTTTAATTCACCTTTGGGTTACACATGCGCACCAAGCCAGTACAATATAAGCCAAGACTAACGTATCGCTGCATCTACATATCAAAGCAATAAGTCCTTTATAATTAGCATTTTCTTGGACCCAACCAGGTTCTTGGTCATTTTTAGCAACTGTATCTTCAGCTTCTTTCTTGTGGTCCTTGAGAACATCTGCTGGGAAGGAGCCCCTCCTTTCCCTCTCTTCTTTGGCATTACAACTTTTAACTATTAACTGTTTTATTATTCTCAAATATTAATTACTGTATCGATATTGATTACTGTTTCAATTTTTATCATCACGAATCATACCTGTTTATCACAGCCTTAATGATCACTTTTATTTTAATAGTGCCTATGATTTTCTACAGCCCCGGGAATCAGCGTGTGTTATCTTTTGGAATTGAGCAGGAGATCAATGCCCTTGCATTCCAGCTGCCCCTCAGAGATCACAGGAGCTGGGAGGGGCTGGACTGGACTTCTAATTCCAGCTACTTTAGCGCCATCTTTGTGGTCATGTCCAAGAGAAGTTGCCTGAGCAGAGATGCACAATGAGAGCAGTTTGCAGTGCAACGCTCTGGATCTGATCCCTTTCCATAAGGACCTGCACACTCCAGATTCCCAAGACTATGAGTTTTTGAGCAACAGGAGAGAAATCCCAGAATTGCTGCTGGTCGAGACACTGGCTACCAAGTTTTGATGTGTGTAGCAACAGAGAGGACAGAAAAAAGAGATTATAGTAGTGAGATTTATCTGTCTATCTTCCTACCTATCTGTCTATGTAACATTTACATAATTGAATCTTCCTGGCTCTGGTCCAAGGCAGCTGGATGTGAAAAGGTCACCTAAAGCATTTCTCTCAGGAGAGGATTAGAGACATGTTCCCTTAAATGATTTTGAGCAGGCAGCGATGCTTCCCTATCCAGATATGGTGGTTTTTTCCCCTCAGAGTTGTTTTCCTCTTCTGGCCTCTAATGCCCTGAAGTCCTCAATTAATTCTTTAAATTTCTACCTGTCCTAGAGAGGCGGAACAATTCCATGTTTAGGTGGTGTTTGGTGACTCTGGTCATACATGCCATGCATTACATGACACATGGTTTCCCTCGCTGGCATCCCCAGGGCTGTGTAAGTGCATTCATTAAGGGGGGCTTAGGAGATTATCTGTTACTGCTGGTCAGAATTCTCAGCTGACAAAAGAGGGAGAAGAAACACCTTGGTCCTCCTCCATATACTGAGATGGCCATAGATGCTCTGTGACCTCCATCAGAGATCTTTGCACGCATCCTCATTTCCTGAATAACCAGGTTTTCTAACAAGAGTGTGAATGTCAAAAAGGCAAGAATGCTGCTGCAGGCCTGAAGAGAACTCCAGAAGCGCTGAGCTCACCCAGGAAGCCACCCGCAGAGCCAGGATGGACCTGTGGGACAGGGCAGGGTGTCAGTCACTACTGAAAGACAAACAGGACATGGCAGAAGCAGAGGGAGGCCCTCACCAGACCCTTGAGAAATGCCACACCTTCCCTGTCAGCTGCCTGCGAGGCTGTTGGAGCTTCATTTCTAGATGGCCCCTGACTGTAGGGCCAGGGTCACTTTGGAGTCTGTGCCTCCCCTCAAAGAGAGAATGACCCAGCAGAGCAGCAACACAGTGCTTTGGGAACGTGTAAGCCCAGCAGTCTTTGAGTCTTGGCCCACAAATGTCATATGGGAAGTTGAAACCCATCTTTTCTTACTTTCTGTGCAGGTGCTTCTAGAGGGAGAGCAGGAGCAGACTGCTTCATCAGAGATGCCATGCCAGACTCAGGGAGAGCTGTTCCCAGCCCGAGAGCAGGAAGAGCAGCTCAGGCAGCAGGTGGAAGAGGCACAGGAGAATGGCCAGGTAAGCCTGACTGGCCAGGTGACAGAAGAAAGGGCAGGAAGGGGGGCATAAGCCAGAGCTCTTGGGACTGAGGAGGCCAGGAGGCCCACAGGCACTGGAAGCACAGAGCCTTGGAATCTGCAGAGATCAGCCCTGGGACAGGAGGGTTACATTGGAAGCAGAAGTGGGGAGGGAAGCAGAAAGAAGTGGGTGCATAAATTTGAATTTGAGGCTGCAAGAGGAAAAAGCTGAGCCTATGGCAGCTCGCAGTCACTTGCTCTGCATTTGTGTGCACAGAACATCAAGGCAGAGCCACAAGCAGAGCTGCCCCAAGCTCAGAGTGCCATCATGGCAGTGAAGAGGAGGAACAAGGAAGACATGGGAAGAATTCAAGAGAAGAATCTCCATCAGCAGAGGGGCGATCAAGAAAACCAGGTGAGTGAAAGAGTGGCAGCCACTCCACTCATGAAATGCCCTCTCCCTTCTTGTTTGCAGTCTATCAAGGGACACGTGCAGGCAGACCTGCAGGACTCTGAGGCTACCAACAAGGCAAGAGAGAAGAGGCTGGAGGAAGAAATGAAAAGCGTCAGAGAGAAACTTAATTGCCTCCCTCAGGCTCTAGAAGACCAAGTGAGTAAAAGAGGGATGCAGTCACTGCAGTCACCAAACTGGTGGTTTCTGCCCTTCTTGCCTTTGACACTGCAGAGCAGCAGGGAGGGGGGCCATGCCTCTGAGTGCCATCCTGCTGTAGTGGGTATCACAGTCATTCTGAAGGACATTTTCTGTTGTGCTGAGTCTCAACTGCTGCCCTGGACAGTGAAACTTGTCCTTTGGCCTTTTGGCCAGCAGTCATCCAAATTGATTCCTGCTGGCCTGTTCCTGCTCTCCCCTTCTTTCTTGAGGTGTTTTTACAGTAGAACGTGGTGACCCAGATGGAGGATTGAAACAAGCTGTCTGTATCCCTTGTCAATCTGTTCTTTGCCTTTCCTCACAGTCAATGACTCCTGGCTGACAGGGACAAGCTGTAGTGTCTCACTGCTTTGTTGTTTCATTTGAGGTGCAAGTGCTGACATCTCACCGGGCAGCCTGTGAAGACTTCCAGCGAATATCTGGCAATGAAGGACCCCAAGTCAGGAGTGAGGCACAGGAACAGTGCCCACCAGAAGTGCTCCATGTCCAGCACATCATGCACTCTGAACCTGCTGCCGCAGCAGCATCACCTCGAGGAAGCTCTTCTCTCAAACCAGGGAACTCAAGCTCGGGCAGTTCCTTAAACTCTCCGAAAGAGCAGACCGAGGAGAAGTACCTGGAGATGCTGGGTACGTCTGGGGTGTTTCTTGTCTGAGGGACAGTGTGCTGTGTGCAGGTGTCAGCAGAGCTGTACCAAATGCTCCTCCTGAGTTGGGTGTCACAGGGCCATTTTGGACTCCGCAGAGGAAGTGCTAGCATTGCTCCGAGGCAGCGAGAGAGCGCTCTGGCTGTTCCTGCTGCCTCTGAGGGCACCTTGGACTGGCTTGGGTTTGCCTGAGCTTCCTTCTCTGCTAAAGGCTGAAGCAGGGATTGTTCTTGGATCAGCAGAAGGCTGTGACCTTGCAAATGATCTAGGCGAGTCCTGTGTGCTCGTGGCCAAACTGAACAGAATTGTCAGCTTCCTAAATTCTCCTTAGACTCCTTACTTCCAACCAGTCATCAGAGCAAAACAACTTCACAGAAATAGACTGACTTTGGAGTTTTGTCTTTTTGGTTGGGGATTTTTTTTGGGGGGGTTGGGGGCGGGGTTGTTTTTGTGTTTAATTTTTGTAGGGGCCTTTTGTTTTTTGTTTCTGTGGGGTTTATTTGTTGTGTTTTGGGGTTTTTTTTGTTTTGATGGTTTATGGGGCTTTTTTGGTGGAGTTGATTTTTCTCCAGCCTGAAAAAGCCCTTCTGTCCCCAGTCTTACTGATGGCATTTTTATGACTGTTACTGTTACCACTGATTTTGTGTTGTTGCAGTTTATTTTCATGAGAATGCTATCTTTTTGTCAATAAGATCTACTTTGAAAGAACATCAGGTTACATGACAAATAGAGAGCACGTGGTGTTTTCCATGTGCCCCCAAAGAAAAAAAACAGGTATTTTTTAATCTTCTAGTTTTATGCTAATCAAGATGTGTCCAAGAGACACATCCAAGTGACATGATCAGATAAAACTGTACTGCAGGCATTTCTCAGAAGAGAGCCTCCAGCCCAGCCATGGTATATTCCTCAGATCCATGGCACTTTTCCGTACCTGATTCCCACTCTTTCCCATGACTGTTAGAATCCTAGCCATTGGCCCAAGCCCTGCTCAGATCAGTCTCTAGGAAAACCCATCAAGCCCTTTGTGATTCTGCAGCACAACCCAATGAATCTGCCTCTTGCCCGTAACAGCTGCCACTGCTGTGCTCTCAGATAAGACCTGGTGGGACTGAGACCACAGCCCAGGGGATTCTGTGTCTACCATCACCTGTTGGGACAAAAAGGGCACTGATCTGCACCTTGGTGTGGCTGATCTCAAAGCCCATCCTGTTGTGTCCTGAATGGGGGCAACAGCTTGTACAGGGCTCAGGCTGGCTGTGGCTACTTCCCACTGCTTGTCAGTGCTCATGCTTGGGCTTTGCCAGCCTTGTTGTGCTAGCTGCCCTGTCCCTGAGGGCTGGAGGGATTGCAGAGGCTGGAGCCTTCCTTATCTGGGAGAGGGGCATCTTGGAGCTCAGCCTGCTCATAAATGTGTCAGGGTCCTGATGCTGAAAGCCCCATTGCGATTGGTTATAGTTTGAGCTGCTCTGGTTTACAAATGGAAAGGCATTCTTTTGGCAAACTGCTGAAAGGTAGAGAAGATGGCCTTCACTCCTGGGATTGCATCTCCCCATGCTTTGTTTCCTGTCAAGAGAACTCTTCAAGGGACTCTACAAAATCAGTCTCTGTGCCAGCCATCTGCACTGCAGGGCTGCCTGTCCTGTTGCTGTTGTGGTTGTTGTTACCGAGCTGACCACAAAGGGCTGAGAGCCCCAGACATTGGGGCTGCCTTTTGTCATGGTTTGAGCCTGGCACAGAGCCAGTGCCCCCCCATGAAAATGCCTCACCCTGGTGTCTGCTGTGAGATGTGACCAGGAATAAGCAAAACAGGCTCTAACTTAAACATAAAGGACACTTTATTACTTAAACTACAGGAAAATAGGGAAAGACCATAAGGAAAAAGAAGAAAAGAATTGAAAACCTTACAAAAAAAACCATTTTCCTCCTCCCCACCACCTGACTTTCCCAATCCAATACATTCTCCCAAAACAACTGGTACGACACTTTAGTATACTCAAACATCAGTTCATGAAGAGGAAAGGAGTCCTTCTCGTTCCATAGGCTTCTCCTGGAAACACACTGAAACCTCGTGTGCTTCTCTGTTACTTCGGCACCGCCCGGAAAAAAAAGTCCTTCTGCCGCTTGTGACATCTTCCTTCCATGCCCAGTGCTCTCACCACTGAGACATGGACCAGAGCTGCTTTTAGGGTTGTCTTTCAAGGATGCCTTGTCTCACTCCAAAAAGGCACAGTCTCTGCTTTTTGGGACATCTGTCCCCCCCATATTTTTCCAACCCCCTGGGGCCGGGGGGTCCTCACGAAGAACCTTCCTGGTTTTGAGGCACTGCCTCCCCCTAAATGCAGTCTGTGTCACAGGAACAACTGAGTCCATAGCCACGAGAAAAGTCCAGCCAAAAGGCCACTCCAAATCATCTCTCCCCATCCAATCATCTCCACATCTCATCTCTTATCTCCCTTCTTATTCAGCTTCGAGGAGGATTAGCATTTTTGCAAGGCCCCAATCATGCAAGAAAGGGTTAAAAGTTTTCAGTCTCTGTCGGTCCGGAGCGACTCCCACGCACGCTGCCCACACGCTGCCGCTCCGGCCGGGCACTCTCCCTCCTTCTCCTCCTGGCTGGCTGCTCTCCTGGGGGGGGGGGGGGGGGGGGGGGGGGGGGGGGAGCTGGCTGCCCGAGGGCTGACTCTCTGGGATCTTCCACCCTTCCATCCTCGAAGCCCCCCCGAAGCCCCCTCAACCCCATCTCTGTCCAGGCCCCGGGCCTACCGCATGGCCGGCCCCTCCCCCGCCCAGCAGCAACAGGCTGGGCGGGGGAGAGAGATCTGAACTCCTCGCCGCGATGTCCAAAAGAGGGAGTGCCAAGGGCAGTGCCTTGCTTTTAACCCCTGTGTATTCTCGGAGGTGTGTCCAAACCCCACTGGCCACACCGGACACCAGTCTCAAACCCAAAACCTTCATTGGTTTGACCACAGCTTCCCAGAATTCCCACTCCTTCCTGGTCAAACCACGACACTTTTGTATCTCCTGGAAGCTGGGATCTCTGCTTTAAAGTCAGCTAATGCATTTTATTTCCCTCAGGGAGAATGGTGAACCAGATAAATCCCATGATGAAATACACCGAATTGGGACATATTGGCAGCGGGTGAGTCCAACCACAGTTACTTCTACATAACCACAGGCCAGGTGTTTTTCTGGTGGAATGTCTATCCAGCATGAAGTTAGGCCAGCTGCAAAGATGTTCCCAAACTGGGGATAGATTGTCCCATCTATCAATGCTGCACAGAATTTGTGAGTGGGCTCAGAAGGCATTGTCAGAGACACTTCCATGCTGCCGAGGTCTTGCCTGCATCAAGGAACAGGACCTGGAAGATCTCCTTGTCTCTAAAGTGTGGGACAGCTCTGTGTTAATTTCTTTAGCATTTTTTGTATGTCTCAAAATCATACTGGCACACTAATGAAAAAAGAAGAATCTTGCTTGCCTGAAAGAGCAACCTACCCGATCAAAGCTTTAAGATAACAGTTCCCAGGAACATTTCTTTCCCCTGGTTTGCAGAAGGAAATAGTCTGTGGTCAGGATAGGAACCACACAGTTTAGAAAGTGAAACCCAAGACAAAAGAAGAATGTCTCTTTTGAAGTTGAACCCCAATGCTTCAGGAACAAGCCCAGTGCCCATGCACTCGAGAGGAAAATGCATCACCTGCCTTCTGGCAGAGCCCTCCTGCATCCTGCAGGCTTTAGGCATTTACAGCACAGATCTCCTGTGTGGGCTGGCTTTCACTGCAAGATCTAAATGGCTTCTCATTTCTCTTCTTTTTTGTTCCTAGGGGTTTTGGAGATGTGGTCAGAGCACTCAACAATGTCACAGGGAGAGAGGTAAATGTCAACAGCCCCTGCAGACTCTGCTGCTCTTGAGAGGCTTTCCCCTCTGGTGTGGGCTGTGGCTGGAGCTTTGGGTAGAGCTGTGCTGAAAAGGCACAAGAAGCACAAACTGGTTCCAGCCTGGAAAATACATTTGGGACTTTCTCCTCCTCAGCTGCCAGAAGGAAGGCACGGAGAGCAGCAGTTCCTTTCAGAGAAGGACGCACTCACTTGCTCTCCATTGCTAAAACAAAGGTGGTGCCTTTGAGCACCTCACTGCTCTTTGGGGCTACAGCTTCAGAGTCCTGAATTCTCCTTTCTGGCTGCCAGAAAATCCATCTGAAAGTTACCGGTAGTTCCTTAGCCACCTGCAGTGCTGCACTTAGGAACTGCACGTAGGGAGAGATCTGCAAGGTGCCCTAAAAGCCCTAAGCCCTGCCCATAGCCCAAAATGTATCCACACTGTAATAAGGCATGCATTACTTCTTCTGAATCCCAAACAAAGCAACAGAGAGTGTGGTTAGAAGTTTGTGGGTGATAGCTGAGACACCACTGTTACCAAGTGGACAAGGCAAAATGTCAGTGGCCCCACGTATCGTATCCTGTAACTGGCCCCGAAGGGAGCAGAGAAATGGGCTGTTGGAATGTCAGTTCCTAATTACTGCAGTGCCTAATCACAAGGCAGTTTGGCACAGCTCAGCAATGTCATTGCAAAAATCACTCTCTGCATGTGTGTTGTGGTCTTGTGCCACCAACTGCTCAAGTTACTGATTTTCAATGTCATTTTAGGTAGCCATAAAAAAAATAAATCTTCAAGGACTGAGGAGGAAGGAACTAACCATTAATGAAATAAGGATCATGAAGAGGTGTAGGAGTCCAAATGTTGTGAAATATTTAGACAGGTGAGAGGTCATGATCTTATCCCAAGGATGTGCATTTACATACAGAAAACATGAGAGGTTAAAAACCCACTTTGGTTGGTGGCAGAAAGTAGAGCTGTTAATTTTTATGTATTCATATTTCTCTACTCATCTCCAATGGATGAGAAGAGAGTGCATCTTGTCTGCATGAGTTTTCCCTGCCACTCATCGTTTGAAAATTATTCCAAACTTATTCAAAACCTGGATCAGCTGTATCTTCCTAAGTCAATACCCTCAAAGTCCACTGCCTCCACATTTTTTCGGGAGGGAATTTTAAAGGCTCTTAAATGGTGATGAACCATCCTAAAGTAGATATCTCTTAGGTCATTGCCCCTCTATGCCATTGCTGTGCATGCCAGAGATACTAGGTGCTTATTTCCAGAAACACCATGCCTGACAGGATTTTTATCTGGGCTGTTGGTAAACTGCATTTTTCACTTGCTGGCCATCTAAGACATCTCCTTTTTCACAGCTGTGCCTTTCTCCTCCAGACTGCACAGTTTGCAGAGTCCCTATTCCTTTGATTCTGTCCTCGTCACAAAGCCACCTGGAAACAAGAAGATGCCAAGTAAAAAGTCAAGGTAGTCATGCATGTTTATCTCCATGCCCTTGTTTCCTTCTTTCAGCTACCTTGTGGGCGAGGAACTCTGGCTGGTTATGGAGTACATGGATGGAGGTGCTCTGAGTGATATCATCTACAAGACCTGCCTGTCTGAACATCACATTGCAGCCATCAGTCGGGAGGTCAGCAATCCCATCTGTTTCCAAGGGCTTGGGCAGCATTGTCCTGGAAACAGGGGCAAAGATCAGGAGTGATTTCATGTGCCAAGCTTGGTTTCTATGTTGCTGGTATGCTATGGGCAAGTAAAAGTATCTCAAGTGAAAGGCCTGCCAGTGCCCCTGCACTCCCTGTACTCAGTGCCAGTACTCTTCTCTCCTGATGTTGTACTCTGGCCCTGTCTCTTGTATTTGCTGTTCTCCATCTTGCCTCGCTAAACTTTTGCCTGTCTTCACCGCATTCCTTGCCTGTGAAAGCAAAGGTGCTGGTGGTACAATTTGAAACAAACAGCAAAGAAAAAAAAGAGAGACTAGTTTCTCTCAGTCCTCAGCTAAAAAGGACAGGAGCGCAGCCAAAATGCTCTTTGCTTCTGAGCATGTCCACTGCAGCAGCAGTCATCCTGGCTAGTTTGCAGGGGTCAGTCTACAAGAGCAGATGCTGTTGCTCTTTACAAAGCTGACGTGCCTTTCCTCAGAAAGGTCCTGCTCTGCAAGTGTTGGAGCAGCAAACTCTTCCTCACAGTGGCACTGTGTTCTGCCATTACTGCCCATTCCCTTGGAGAGGGAATCTTTTAGATTCTTTGTTACCTTTCTTGTGTGCTGAAATCACAACACTTCTTTTTGTCCTCCTCTTTCTGTTTTCTCTCTCAGTGCCTGCAAGGATTGCATTTTCTTCACTCAAACCGTGTGATCCATCGAGATGTGAAGAGCGACAACATCCTTCTCAGAACCGACGGTTCTGTCAAGCTGAGTCAGTATATTCTTGGTCAGGTGCAGCATTCCAGGGATGTGGGTGTGGGGCTGCTTGGAGTGACAGCCAGCTCCCCTAAATGGTGCTGGTGGCAGTGCAGGGACACCCGCTGTGACCTGAGGGCACAGTTGCAACGTGCACAGAGGCAGGACAAGGAACAAACAGTCAAGAGTGGCCTTGCTCTCTGTGTGCCCCTTCCAGAGGGAGGGAGCTACAAGTCTAAAGACTCCAAAGAACAAAAGCCACTGCTGGAGGCAGTGTAAAAAATGGGGGGATTTTTAAAGTCGCCAATGCCAGCAAACTTCTACTGGGGAATTCTTTTGCTTGCTTTCCTAATTGCACAGAATTCAAGTAAAACCAATATTTTGCTTTCTCCTCAGCTGATTTTGGCCTCTCTACTCAGCTCACCCCTGAGCAGAGCAGACCGTGCTTGGTAGCTGGGACTCCATGGTGGATGGCACCTGAAGTGGTCACAGGTCAACCATATGGCCCCAAAGTGGACATATGGTCTTTTGGAATTGTGGGGATTGAAATGGTAGAAAAAGAACCTCCTTACTGGGACCAAAGTCATACCTCGGTAAGGAGCAAATACTCACTGATCCCACTGTCTTTCTTATCTGTCCCTTGTCCTGCATGCCATTGGACAAAATCCCATTGCCATCTGCTGGAACTACTTCTACCAAGGTCCCCTCCTAAAAATGTGCCTGCAGCACATCAGCATCTGCTGTCGATTTGGATATATCAGTGGGGGAACTCAAGCCTTACACATGCAAACAAACTCCATTCTCAGGCAACACTTTCCTTTGGGTTATAAGTGGTTCCAGTTCTTTTGTGTGTGGAGATGGCCCCAGTAACAGGAAACAAGCATCTTGGAACTGCTTGTATCTTTCTAGAAATGAAGGAAGGAAACCCAAACCCAACAAAGTTTCTAAAACTTTCAAAAACTTTCAAAAGCTGTGGTCTTTACAAAGGAATTTAACCCACTGTCCAGTTTCTTCTCACTTTGGAAATATGCCTGAAACCTTGACGTGAGAGTGTAAAGGCCACAGAGTCTCTTCTGCTTCTTGTGCAGTGCTGCTGAAACACTCAGTGACCATGTTTCTCTCCTAGCCAAAGGCACATTCTCTGTGTCACCAAGCCAGAGCCTGGTGATGTGGAGAGCCTGCCAAAACCTCCCATTTGTTTCCTGGCACTTTCGGGGATGGGCCTACCACTAATGTATTGATTTGAGTAGTCAAATGAGCAGAGGGTGACCATAGGGATGGCACCTCTCCTTCTTCTGACCATGACAGTTTTTCTTTTGCTGCAAAATGGGAAGCTGCAATTTTCAGACTGCTGAGAGACAGAAGTGCAGGTGGCTCATTTTTGCCTAAGCAGGCATTTTCATCCCAATACATTTGTGCAGGCATCCTTATGTGTCTGTGTTGAAGATGAGACTGTAAATATTTGTTTCCTTACCTGGGGATTAACTGATGCATTTCCTTTCTTTCCTTCCAATTCCCATTGTTTTCAAGAACAGCACAAAAAGCTTGATGAGTTTTGTTCTATGGCACATGTGCTTAAAGCACCAACAAGCACTGCAGAGGTGCCTTTCATGTACTAACGCTTGGAATGAGTTTCTATAGCACAGTCCCTCTTCCAAAAAGCCTCTCAAGCTGGTTTGAATTCTCAGAGAAGCAAATGTGCTTTTGCTGATGTAGTTCCCACTAACTAGGTCAGTCAATGAAATCAGCTGCCAAGGCAAGATCTGTGGGATGGTGGAAAAGCTGTGGCTGCTTCGGGGTTTGGGTTTTTGGTTGGTAAAGGAAAATCATCTCTGGGTCTCTGCCAGGGCAGAAACTACCACTGAAGAACAGAGGTTAAACAAAGGGATGTGTGAGAGCCTTGGAAATGTGAAAGCAGCAGGTGGAGCCTCATGGTTTTTTTTTCTCCAGGCTCGACGCCTGATAGCCACAGAAGGAAGCCCACAGTTGCAGCAGCCCAACCGATTCTCACCTTGCCTGTGTGACTTCCTGAGCTGCTGCCTGCAGAGAGACGAGGAGCAGCGCTGGTCTGCCAAGGAGCTCCTGCAGGTAAAATGTGAAGGGGCTGCAGGTGAAACAGGCTCTGAGGGGTGGGCTCCTCCTCCACTCAAGTCCAAGGATCAGATGAGTGCCCTTCCTCCTCACCTCCACTCTTGGAGTTCTTCAAATGAAACCACTGAGGAATCCTAGACTGGGCTGGGCTGGCAGGGCCCTGTAAATGTCCTCTGGTGCAGGTGACCTGCAGTGGGAAGGGACATCTTTAAAGAGATCAGGTTGCTCAGAGCCCTTTGCCCTCCACCTGAGCCAGAATGTTTGCAGGGATGGGGCACCTACAAGCTGTTGGGGCAACCTGTGCCAGGCTGGCACCATGCTCCAAGTAAACAAGCTCTTCCTTAGACCTACTCTGACTTGATCCTGATTTTGTTTAAAAATATTCACCCACATCCTACTGTAACTGGCGTTAAAAAAGATGTCCACCACTTTCTTTAAAACCCCTCTGAAGTCTTAGAAAGAGGCAATGAAGTCTCCCTGGGGCCTGTTCTTCACAAAACTGAATAACTCCCACCTCTCTCCACATTTCCTGAGAGGACAGGTGCTCTGTTTTCTGTTCCTGTTGCCCTCTTTTTTAATTTGGTTGGGTGGTCAGTTTTATCTAATGGCAAAATAACTGAAGTAGAGCAATGCAGGGTACAGACACATGAAATGGTGGTGCAGGAACCCAAGGAAGCCAGTCCCAGCTGAGCAGTCAGAGATTTGGCTGTGGGCAGGAGGGGCTGTAGGGGGCTCACTGTGAGCCTCTGAGGGGCCCTGGTTTGTGCCCCCCAGCCCACTCTAAGAGGTTTCTGCCACGCAAACAGGGCCAGCTGGGAGGGACTTGTCCCAGCCCCATCTGCTGCCTGGCACCCTCAAGCAGACAGGAACTGTGCCAGGGTTACTGCCAGGTTGTGTGGCATAGAGGGAACTGCAGGACCCAGTGCCACTGGGCTGGCCCTGCTGGGAAGGAAGGTGCCATCCAGCACACGAGGGGCAGGGCATGGAAAGGTAGACACTGCTCTGTCTCCCTGTGGAAATAAAAGCCTGTCTTGCAAAGGCAAGGACCTAAGTGAGTCATTGGAGTTTCCTGAAAGGAAGAAACCCCAGGGACAGAAAGCACCATTTCTAGAGCACTGGTAGAGTAAAAACCCCAGCAAGATGAAGATATCAGAACAAACACATGAGTGGGATTCTGGGCCACATTTGCCTGTGATGGCAAGATCTTGCACATTGGAGATGACTGGGGAGTAGATGGTCCCATTGCTCCACTTTCTGGGTCTTTCTCGTAACTAGATGTATCCTGATTGAGTCTCTGAAGCACTGAGCTTGGAAAGTAATGGTTCACTGTTCTTTGTGTATTTTTTTTTTCTTCCTGTGGACAGCATCAATTTGTAACTTCAGCCAAGCCAGCATCCATCCTGGCACAACTCATCAACTCAGTCAAGAAGAAGAAGGACCCTAACCCAAAACCCTAACCCAAAACCCTAATCCTAACCTTAAATTCTAAGCCAAACCCTTACCCTTACCCTATCCCTAGCCCTTACCCTGACCCCAACTGTAACCCTAAACCTAAGCCTAAGCCTAAGGCCAACCCTAACCTTAAATGTTAACCCAAAGCCTAACCCTAACCGTAACCCTAACCCTAGGAGATGCGAGTGTGACAATCATGTCAAGATGTTATCTCTGTTACCAATTTAGAGCAGGATCATAGAGCAGGGTTGTTGAAGAGTTTTGTAGAATAGGATTATAGATTAGAGTTGTATTTAAATAAAGTTGCTGAAACATCAACTCATTTGGAAGATTCTCCTCCTTCTGACCCCTTCAGAAAATTCAACATTTCCTGAATTACTGGTTGTTTTTTATGGGTGCTAAGTCATATTTATGACTTCGTGAGTGAGGAAGGCTCTTCTTCATTCATCTTCTCCAGACCACACTGCCTTTGGAATACCACCCACTGGCTGGTTTTGGCACATCTGTGACACTTCTAGTTGAGGCAGAAAGGGCAATGGCATTTTCAGGAAAACCCAAAGGAGGAGTGGGGCACCTAAGACATCCTGCGCAGATTCAGGCCTTCAGCTGTGACTTGAGAGCATCTGGGCTTCTGCCACTTGAATTTGGATCCTGAAATGCAATCTCCTTGGCTGGAGGAAAGCCTTGCTCAAGGGAGAAAGCAGAAGGATCAGAGAGGGTGCTCGGGAAGGTCTCCTGTGGTGCAGAGCTGTCAGCACCTGTGAGGTGAGAGCAGGCCCGAACCTTAAGTGGGGTGTAGCCCCAGCAGAGGCCGGAGCAGCCTGAGCCCCGGCAGAGGCAGGCTGGAAGGAGGCCCTTGGAGCTGCAAGAGGCAGCAGGCAGGCCCTGGGTGCCTGTTCCTGGGAGCGGGCGAATCCTCCGCTCTCCGAGCCCAGGTGGCAGCTGGCTGCTCCTGAGGGGAAGCGCAGCCGTGCTGGGCACAGCCCGGCCTGGAGGCATTGGCCGTCTGGAGTGTGCCCAGGAGCAGAGAAAGGCCAAGGGCAGCCGAGGGCTGCTGGCTGCCTGAGGATTCCTCCTCTTCTGCCGGCTGCCCTGCAACTCCTGCAAAGGTCAGCAGTGTGTGCAGCACTCTGAGCACCGGGACAGGGAGCCGGGCTGCTCGGCAGGCTGGAACACAGGGCAGCCTCCTTCAGGCCCGGCCGGCACTTGTGCCAGGGGAAGCGAGGCCAGCGTGAGGCAGGGACAGCTTGACAGGGCACATCTGCAGGAGCCAGCGCCTCACGCAGCTCTGGGAGGAAGCGCCTGCAATCCTGCAGTTCTGCACTGAGCCAGAGCAAAGGTGTGAGATGCAGAGTGTTATAAATTGAGACGACAATTTGCCAAGTAACACCAATTGAGAATTTATTGATTACAGCGGGCAAGGCAATAAGCAAATCAGTGCTGGACGACAGGGGAGACTCCGTTCTGCCACTGTCACCCCCTTCTGATTTTCCGTGAAGTTGTTATACAGTCCTTCTTCCGGCTTGATGTGTAGTACTCTGCATATTCTTCTTTTGTGTTTAGGTGGTCATAGTCCACCTCCCGGGGTCTGGAGATGAAGGTTGGTAATTTTCCTTTGTCTGATTCCTGGAATTTTTAGGCTCAATCTGCTGAGTTCCTGGAATCCTAGGTTTCCTGAGCGGATAAGCTGATACTGTGTTATCAATCACAGCATACCCTCCACCCATATTAACAGTTTACTAAACAGATAAACAAATGTTTGTGAAATCAATTGTCTTTCGGTTTCACCTTCCTTATCCTTTAAAGTCTGGAAATTTACTTAAACAAACTAGAGGTGGTGCAGTAGTCTTACTGGAATAACTTTTTCAGTTTTGATGAACAAACTTAAAGTTTTAACCCATTACACAGAGTGTTTTGCAGAAATATTGAGGCCCACCAGGCCAGCCTGCTTTGTGCTCTCTGGCACACAGCAAGCGCTGTGCAATTCAGCTCTGAGCTGCTGGGAGAGAGGTGTTAGAAATAAATAAACTCCTAGATACAATTAAATGGAGACAAAGTCACTCAAGCAAAAGAGAACCTTCTTAGTAAGGATTCAACTGAGCCAGCTGTGTATCCCCCTCTCCTGAGATCTGAACATAGACACACGCCAATATAATGCTGCTTTTTATTGCTTTTCCCAGCTCTGGGCCATCCCTGTCCCCTTTCCCTTTAGCTGGGTACTAGGGAACTTCTGTTCCCTCCTGACAGCCTTTTCTGTCCCCTCTCCTCTTCTCCTACATCCCTTTTGGTCTGGTGTTCAACACCTCTCCTTTTCCAGCTCATAGCAACACCCAGCAAATTAACTGGAACAAATGCAAACCATAACTAACACCACCTAGCACCAATAACTTTCATTCTTTTTTCTAATAACCTTTTGGCTGCAGCAAAATATTACCTCCTATCTCCCAGAGGGAATCGGGGATGAGCCTGAGGCTTGTGCTTGGGTAATGAACCGATTTAGAAGGGAGCAGAAGGGTTTCAGAAGGCAGTTTGTGTTTTCTTCATTAATTTCTGAAGGGAAGAGGCAATGCAGCTTCAATCAGCAAAAGCATTTGTGAGGTGCATTGACAAAATGCTTGTGAGCAATTCCCAGAGAAGGAAGGTGTTGAGAAAAAGTTGAATTGAAACAAATGCTGAATTCCTTTAGCTGTACCAGACAGTGTTGAGCCCTCTATTCCCCCAGTGCACTGATTAATGCGTGCAAATGGCTGTCTTAGCCTTGAGAACAAAGAGAGTGCTCCTGCTAAGAGGGTTTCTGTCCTTTGATTGTCGCTGCGGCAGGCTCTTGGTGGCCCGGCAGGCTAAGTGTGTCGCGGGCCGTGCCCAGGTGGCGGTGGCTGCGTGGGCTCCTGCGGCCCTGGCCGCTCGCAGTTTCGGCCGTGGGGCCTCCCCTGGCACCGGTCCCGGGGCTGCTCCCGGCACAGGCAGCGGGGCCGTTCCTGCTCCTGCCCCCAGGGCCGCTCCCGGCTTTGGCCGCAGCTGCTGGCGGCGCTGGGATGAGCCCCGGCGGCAGGGCCCGGCCGCCCTGATGGCAAAGAGCCTCCGACCCCCGCGAAGGGGCTCAGCTGTCCCTGCAGCTCCCTCGGAAGGCAGAAAGAAACAAAGAGCTTCCTACACCTTTTTTCCTCTCTTAAATATGTTGTCCCAAAGGCGTCACCAGCTTTTCTAATTGGTTCAGCAGTGGGCCTATTTTCAGACCCAGTCAGCGATTGGTTTTGCCTGCACTCAGAGAGAGAAAGCTTGTAGCAGCTCCTCAGAGAAATCCTACTTTGATGGCTGCCCTCTTTCCTCCTCTCCAAAACTTAAGCCATGCAAAACCAACAAAACCAGCCAGTGGTGGTCCTGGGGCTGGGGAACCTGGACACTCAGAGGACACTTGAAAAACTTGTGTGGAGCCATTCAAAAATCTCACATTGAAATAAACAGGGCCAGGAGAGTTCTTCTCCTTTTTAATGCCTTTATTAAAAGTGATCAGCTCAGGATTGGGCAGCTCGGCAGGGCTGCAGTCGCCGTCGCGTCTCCCAGGGCGACTCAGAGGAGGAGGATATGCGCAGCTCTGTCCGCTAGGGGCAGAGCCGGGGATCCGGTCCTCGTGGGAGCCTTTAGGGCGTGATGTCCCCGTCAGATGTTGCTTTGTCAGTGCGGTCCCCCTCAGTCTCGGCGCTGGGGACGTCTCCCATGGTCAGGGCGAGAGGGACTCCACATCTCTGCAGGCTCAGCACTTGGCTCCTCATGTCCAGACATCATTTTAGTCTCTCAATTCTTATTTGGCTCGTTGTTTTTGGGGTTTTCTCGTTGCATTTTGGAGTCGAGGTCTCAAAGCATGCTGGTCTTGGAGTTGTTGGAAAAGAAATGAAATTTAGCAAAATGTTTTATTATAGTTTAGTTATGAGTTTTGTGTGAATTGGTTTGTAAAAATAATTTTGTAGCCGTTGACATTATGTGTTGAGTTCTGTGTAACCCTGGCAAGTAGCCTTAGGAACTCAATAAACATTAAGCCAGGGTAGGAGAGTAAAGAAGACTAACCGGTTTGGGGGTAGCATACAATAGGACAGGTAGAAGATTTATGATTTTGCTCGTGAACTAGGGAGTGTATTACAAGGGTCCGTAGTTTGGCAAAGGGCCACTGTTTCTTGGAGACTTTGTTGTGAATTGGATGTATATAAAAGGAAAACACCCATGTGTGAATTTCAGGGCTCTGTTTTTGGGGACGCTAGTCCGCAGGCCCCCGGGCCCTTCAATAAAGGGCCGCACAAAACTTATCCGAGTTTTGTGTCCTTTATCAATCAGGCAACAGTTTCCTGGCGACCGCGGCAGGACTCCGAGGGCAGCTGGGGCGGCTCGCTCGCTCTCGATACTCCAAGCCAGTGCCAAGCATTTTCTCAGAGGAGTCATCGGTCGTGCCCGACTCCCCCGCGCCTGTCGGACGACTGCATAAGGTAAGCCCTAAGGTGCTTTATATTGGAAAAAGGCGATAATTGGATTTGGTTTGGTGGTTAATGGAAAAAGCCTAGGCTCCGGCCATAAGACGTTTAGGGTACGCAGGTCCAGAATTCGCCTCCTATTGTTTTTTTTTTGGGGAAGGACGGCGAAAAGGTATATTGGTTTATTGGGACTAAAGGTGGAATTAAAAATTAAAGGTTGTAATATGATGTCTTTTAAAACTTTTAAAACTTTAGTGCAGGCCAATGGAAAAATACCTGGAAATACACCATTAGGTTGTATATTGAAAGGGTGGAAAGGCGAAGGTTTTTCTCAAGAGTTAGATAAGAACAAAATGATAGATTATTTTAACCGTTGGTGGCCTGAATATGAGATTGGGGAAGCGGGATGGCCGGTGAATGGTACACTGTAATTGGGGATAATGGAATCTTTGATGCAATTTTTAAGGAGGAATGAGAAATGGGATGAAATACCATGTTTAGATTTGTTTTTCATTTTATATCGGAAAGAAGAATGGCAAAAGGAGTGTGGTATTTTGGTTTTACAGATGAATGATGAGAGCGGGTGTGTTGGATGTAAAGAAAGAAAGGGGCATGATTTGTATCCCCCGATTGAGGAAGATCTGTCCTATTGTGTAGCACCTCCGAGGGGTCCGGTTGTTCCTAATGTACCTTTTGCTCCCCCTGCTGACATAACTATAAAAATGGGGTCGAGCGAGAGCGATACTGATGGTGAAAAGAGTAAAAATGTTAAAAGGACTCCGTTAGCAGAGTGGACTTGCCAAGGAAGGAAGGGGCAGAAGGGACCACAGTTAATTGCACCGTTAAGGGAAGCTGTGGGACCACAGGGAGAAAGGATACTTATAAAGGTGCCTTTCTCTCCACGGGACTTGGTAATACGGAAACAATCGGCTGGGAGTTACCGGGAGGACCCTGAAAGAGTAGCAAGGGTGGTTAAAATGGTGATAAAAACTCAGAATCCGGACTGGAATGATTTACAGGTATTATTGGATACTATAATGGATTCCACAGAAAAGGAAATGGTTATTAAAGCCATGAGAGAAAAGGCTCGTGAGAGATTAGGTTGCGACAACTAAATGAAACAGTTGATGAATTGGTGCCAAGTGAGGAACCCAGGTGGGATCCAAACTCTACGGGAGGAATAAGGGCTGTAAAACGATATCAGGAATTGTTGGTGGAAGGAATTAGAACAGGAATACCTAAGACTATGAATTGGTCTAAGTTGTATTCGGTCAAGCAGGACAAGAATGAGTTTCCGTCTGCCTTTTTGGAACGATTAAAAGACATGGCTCGGAAGTTTACTAATTTAGATGTAGAAGATCAATCAGGGAAACTTCAATTGATATTGTTGTTTTTAGGGCAATCACAAGAGGATATTAGGAAAAAGTTACAAAAGCTGGAAGGGGAGGATACTCGGAATTTGGATAAAATGTTGGAGGTAGCATGGAAGGTATACAACAGGGAAAAAGAAACTGCAAAAAGACAACAAGCTAGTATTCTGGCTGGAATGCAACAGACAGGGGCAGGAGGAAAATTCATTAGGGGACGAGGTCGGGGAGGAGCTAATCGTGGACAGAGGGGGATGATGAGAGGTCGGGGAGAATTTGGGTTTGCACCTAACACGGGGAGGTTGGATCCAAACCAGTGTGCATTTTGCCGACAATTGGGGCACTGGAAAAATGAATGCCCGGTTAGAGGGGGTAATATGGGATTGGTAGGGAATACTCATGTGGGAATATTTATGGGAGGACCAGCAGAGACTGCTCAAGCACTAGTTTTGGGAAATTATCAGAATCAAAGCTGACTAGACCAAGGTTTAAGGGTAGTTTTAGAGATAAATGGGAAGGGTCAAGAATTTATGGTAGACACTGGAGCTACATATTCTGTACTTAATAGACTATTAGGGCCTTTGAGTGACACAACTGTACAGGTGGTGGGGGCAACAGGGAAGCTAGAGGAACAACCATTTTTACAACCTTTAAATCTTAGGTTTGGGGGGAAGGAACTAGATCATCAATTTTTGTATATGCCAAATTGCCCCACACCCCTTCTTGGCAGAGACCTATTGTCCCGACTTAATGTGAAAATAATATTTGAAGGGGGAAGGGTGAAATTGGAGATACCTGAGGAACAAATAGCAGGCATTTTTGTGATTAAGGAAGTGGATGCCTCTCCTATTCCAGAAGAAATTGAGCAGGCTGTAGTACCCTGGGTGTGGGAGTCAGGGGTCCCCGGAAAATCTAAAGCTGCCCAGCCAGTAAAGGTGGAACTAAAGGAAGGGGCCCGACCAGTGAGGGTAAAGCAATACCCCTTGAAGCTTGAGGCAAGGAGGGGAGTAGCCCCGTTAATTAAACAATTTTTGGTTCAAGGAATATTACAGGAATGTGAATCGGAGTATAATACTCCAATTTTTCCAGTGAAAAAGCCTAATGGTAAATATCGTTTGGTACAGGACTTGAGAGCTATTAATGAAATAGTAAAGGACATACATCCAGTTGTTGCGAATCCTTATACATTGTTAACATCTGTATCGGAGGAGTTTAAATGGTTCTCTGCGATTGATCTTAAAGATGCTTTCTTCTGCATTCCACTGGCAGTAGAGAGTAGGAAATATTTTGCCTTTGAGTGGGAGAGTCCTGATTCTGGGAGAAAGAGGCAGCTTACGTGGACCAGACTCCCACAAGGGTTTAAGCTCAGCCCCACTAGTTTTGGAAATCAACTGGCCAAGGAGCTGGAGGAATGGAAGACAACCCAGGTAACAATATCTCCATCCTTGTATGTAGTTCTGCAGTACGTGGACGACATTTTTCTGGCACTAAGGAAAGGGACATGTGTGTGGAATTAACAATTAAATTACTTAATATGCTTGGCCAAGCAGGGTACAGGGTCTCTAAGGAAAAGGCTCAAATGATCAAAAATAGCGTTATTTATCTCGGCTGTGAGATCACACAAGGGCAGAGACGTTTGGGAGTTAACCGAATAGAGGCAATATGTGCTATTCCTTTGCCTCGTAACCATGAGGAATTGAGATCTTTTCTAGGAATGGTGGGATGGTGTCAACTGTGGATCATGAACTTCGGTCTCCTATCCAAGCCACTGTATGAGGCCTTGAAGCAGCATCGGTTGGAATGGACGACACAACAAAAGAAGGCCTTCCAGGAATTGAAGCAGGCACTAAAAGAGGCCCCAGCCCTAGGACTCCCTGACCTGACCAAGGAATTCCAGTTGTATGTAAATGAGAGACAAAAACTGGCATTGGGGGTCCTCACCCAGAAGGTGGGATCATGGAAGAGGCCGGGAGGATACTTCTCTAAACAACTGGATTCGGTAAGTTCCGGGTGGCCCTTGTGTTTATGAGCCGTGGCGGCAACAATAATCCTTATTCAGGAGGCCCGGAAATTGACTTTGTTCCCCATATGGTCATGGCTGTTTTGGAGCAAAAGGGGGGTCACTGGCTATCATCAAGTCGAATGTTGCAATACCAGGCTATCCTGAGAGAACAGGATGATATTGAAATAAAGACTACTAACCATGTTAATCCAGCAGAGTTTTTACGCAGTGACCAGGAGGCTGGGGGACTGGTGCACGATTGTGTGGAGGTAATTGAACAAGTGTATGCCAGCAGACCCGACCTAAAGGATGAACCATTGGAAGACCCTGAATGAGAACTATACACTGATGGATCCAGTTTTGTCGAGAATGGGACTCGCTATGCTGGGTATGCAGTGGTAACATCGGATCAGGTAATAGAAGCAAAGGCTTTGTTACCTGGAACTTCGGCCCAGAAGGCAGAGGTGATTGGACTCACCAGAGCTCTGTACTTGAGCAAGGACAAAAGGGTTAATATCTGGACAGATTCTAAATATGCCTTTGGTGTGGTTCATGTGCATGGGGCGTTATGGAAAGAAAGGGGGCTTTTGAATTCACAGGGAACCAACATCAAGCCACGGGAGGAAGTGCTACAGCTACTGGATACAGTACATAGTCCCAAAGCAGTTGCAGTAATGCATGTTAGAGGACATCAGAATGCGGAAGGAGAAGTTTACAGAGGAAATCGATTTGCTGATGTTACAGCACGGCAAGTGGCACAGGAAGTATGGACTCAAATGGCATTGGTACCCGAAAGAACAAATCCGGCTACCCCATACCTGAATCAGGAGCCCAAATATTCAATAGAAGATGGAAAACTAATAAACTTGCTAGGGGCACAGAGGAATCAGCTCGGGTGGTATGTTACGCCGATGGGACAAATAGTGGTACCTACTCGCATAATGAAATTTATTTTAGAATCAGAACATAATAAATGCCATTGGGGGCAGAAGCATTGGTAAAATTTTTAAAGAAGGAGATAATCTCTAATCAGATGTTAACAATGGCAAAAAGAGTTAATGCAATGTGTCCGGTATGTTTGAAAAATAATCCAGTAGTTAGGAGACAAATACAAATGGGAAAGTTGCAAATTGGGCCACAACCAGGAGATTATTGGCAAGTTGATTTTTCTGAATTGCCTAGGGCACAGGGATACAGATACTTGTTAGTGTACATATGTACGTTTTCAGGGTGGCCAGAAGCTTTTCCGTGTAGAACTAATCAGGCTAAGGAGGTGGTAAAAACCTTGTTAAAAGAAATAATACCAAGATTTGGAGTACCCTTAGGATTGTCATCAGATAGGGGTCCACATTTTATAGCTGGGGTAGTGCAGGAATTAGCATGGATGTTAGATATAACCTGGAATTTGCATACTCCCTGGAGACCTCAGTCTAGTGGGCAGGTGGAAAGAATGAATCACACTCTGAAAGGACAAATCAAAAGGATTTGCCAGGAAGCTAAACTGCACTGGCCTCAGGCTTTGCCTTTGGCCCTACTCAGGATTCGAATTAAACCGAGGGAAAAGGCAGGCGTAAGTCCATATGAGATACTATATGGCAAACCATATCATGCAACTGTATTAAAAGGGGAGGTACATGCGAGTGGGGATCAGGCAATTGCAGAGTATGTTATGTCACTTAATAAGATTTTGAATTCTTTAAGAAATACGTTACAGTGGAATAAACCACTCATGCTGGAGAACTCTGTCCACTACATTCAGCCTGGGGACCAGGTGTACGTCAAGAAGTGGATTACGGATCTGCTACGGGAATCATGGAGCGGACCCCACCAGGTGATGATGACAACCTACACGGCGGTGAAGGTCCAGGGGATGGACACTTGGATCCATTACACCAGGGTAAAGAAGGCACCATTCCAATGGGAAACCCTGATAGTGTCTCCAACCCGGATGATCTTCCGCGCAAAGCCGCCTTCTTAATTATATTGCTGCTAGTAATCATGAGACTGGTACCCGTTCAAGGGTCTATTTTAGTACAGGTTAAAGAAACAAAGGTTACAGCCATGGAAGGGATGGATGTTCAATTAACTTGTGTTATGTTTCACAGCCAGAAAGTTGAGGCCGGTGAAGTTATTGCAATATGGCAACGGGGGGCTGAAAGAAGCCGAGGCAAGATAGAAGTCGGTTGGGATCAGGATAAACAACAAGGAAACACGGTACTGAATCTTACTAAGGTAACCACAAACGATACGGGAGAATATACATGCTTGGTCAAAATACTGGATAGTTTTGATTACAAAAGAGTGAGTATGAGGGTTTTGCCATGGACAGGGGATCGTGCTGGGAGGAAGCAAAATAGGGAACTGACCTGGGACAGAGTAGAGAACGGGACCAGCTGGTGGGAGAAGGGAGGCAAAGGTTGTGGGTGGTTGAATGTTACTAATCCTAGAATAGGAAATGCATGGTGGAGGCATGACAGAATGATGTCATCCTCACAGAGACACGGTAGAAGGATAAGACGGGAGGCTAATGATACAACAGAACAAAATGCTGAGCAGGAAAACCTAGTGGTAGGATTAATTAGAGATTTTGGGATCATGCAGAACGTGACTAAAATAACAGCTTGTCTGCCATTACCACAGGCTGCAGGTGAAATGCCTGAATCATTCAAGAATGTTTCATGGTCCTGCCAGTCAGTTCCCAAACAAGTAGAGGTATGGAGGGATTTGTGCATGACCATTCAGGCTATGACTAAAGAGGAATGTGAAATGAAACCCAATCATTATGGTTGGATTCAAAATACCAGGAGGTGTTTGATTGCAACCCCAGTAGATGAGCCATGCAATACAGTACGAATAAGAACAAAATCCCAACAAAATGAGATGAGTTGTCAGAATATCACACAGAATTTTGACACCTGGAAAAGTTGGAAGACATTATGGGGACCCAGTGTTTTGGAACACTATAATTACCTCGGGGAAGTACAATGGTGCATCCAATGGTCAGGGGTAAAGAATCAGTCACATTATAGGGCCATCATCACGTCTACATCTTCCCGAGAGTTCAGACCGCAGAAAGAGGATTGGAATTGTACTGAGGTTTTTACATGTGATACACCGGAAGACCGAATTGGATTGGTACCGGTGAAAATGGCATTAAAATGGGGATGTGAGTGTAGGGGGTATAATCACACGGTTAGCAGAGAGTCCATGGATGGACCTATAGATTGCAGATATACTACTGTGCACAGTCCTGGAAATCTAGTTTGGGTGTTGGGACACGGACAGTGGACCACACATTTATCTTTAGATGGATCAGTAACACAAATTACCCTAGGGGTTCCCACATTGTGTCCATACTGGAAACAGAATAGATTGATTCAAAGGAAAGGACTCAAAAAGAGGGAAGAATCCCTAGAGGAGCAGTGGCATGAACCTGGCACAGGAGTACAATTTGGGTGGATATTAGAGTCATTATTCCCTCCGATAGCAACATATTGAAATAGGGAAATGCTCAACAACTTGTTAGGACAGACAGAAAGATTGGCAGCAGCTACTAAGAAGGGATTTAAAGATCTAAATTTGCAATTGCAAGCTGCATCAAGAATGACCTTACAAAACAGAATGGCATTGGACTTGCTACTGTTAAAAGAACATAGAGTTTGTGGTTACCTGAGTAGGAGAGTAGATCATTGCTGTGTACACATTCCAAATGTTACACTTGAAGTGGAGAAAGATATTTCCCAATTGGCAGAAGTGGAAACAAAAACCAAGGAAATTGAAAGGGAAGCACAGCATAATTGGATAGGAGCAGTATTTGATTCTTTGGGGCTTCACCTGTCTGGCTGGATTACTTCCGTTATACAGTATGTACTAATGCTTTTGGTATTTTTGGTGACTATATGGATTGTATATAGATGTCTTTTAGGTGTGATCGAAAAAGAAAAGAAGCGATCTCTCCGGTTGCTGAAGGTGATGACCCGTGGGTGGCAGAGTGAAGAACATCCCGCACCTGGTTATGAAGATGTTACTGTCAATACCGTTGGTTGAGCATCCTTGCAGCATGACTGAAGGATGCTCAAAAGGGGGGAAATGTTGGAAAAGAAATGAAATTTAGCAAAATGTTTTATTATAGTTTAGTTATGAGTTTTGTGTGAATTGGTTTGTAAAAATAATTTTGTAGCCGTTGACATTATGTGTTGAGTTCTGTGTAACCCTGGCAAGTAGCCTTAGGAACTCAATAAACATTAAGCCAGGGTAGGAGAGTAAAGAAGACTAACCGGTTTGGGGGGTAGCATACAATAGGACAGGTAGAAGATTTATGATTTAGCTCGTGAACTAGGGAGTGTATTACAAGGGTCCGTAGTTTGGCAAAGGGCCACTGTTTCTTGGAGACTTTGTTATGAATTGGATGTATATAAAAGGAAGACACCCATGTGTGAATTTCGGGGCTCTGTTTTAGGGGACGCTAGTCTGCAGGCCCCCGGGCCCTTCAATAAAACGCCGCACAAAACTTATCCGAGTTTTGTGTCCTTTATCAATCGGGCAACAGAGTCACTTTGCATAACCCCCCACCACCACCCTCTCAGGTGTCTTCCCTATGTTGGAAGAGCGCACTGCCTCAGGGAAGGGCCATCCACCCCACCTAGCCAGGCCTTTTGCTAACACAAAAGAGGAGATAAGCTCTAATGACCCGTGATTACCATGACAAAACACTAAGAACTCTGGCAGAGACAGAGACCTGGCTGCATCTCTGTAACTCTTTCTCACAAAAAAATATTAACTGTATTTTTGTTCATAACAATTGGGACCTCACAAAAATGCTGATCCTCCTCGGAGCTGAATAAGAAGAAAGATAGGAAATGAGATAACCAAGAACTAGGCCCGAGGGACGTGGAGAAGACTGGTTGAGTGGGGAGAGAGGATTGGAGTGGCCTTTTGGCCGGACTTTTCTTGTGTAGCCATAGACTCGGTTTTATTCCTGTGACACAGAGACTGCACTTAGGGGGAGGCAGTGCCTCAGAGCCAGGAGGGTTCATAGTGGGGACCCCTCGGCCCAGGGGGTTGGAAAAAAATGGGGGGAACAGATGTCCCAAAGCAGAGACTGTGCCTTTTGGAGTGAGACAAGGCATCCTTGAAAGACAACCCTAAAAGCAGCTCTGGTCCATGCACAGTGGTGAGAGCACTGGGCATGGAAGGAAGATGTCACAAGCAGCAAAAGGACTTTCCGGGCGGTGCTGAGTGACATGGAAGCACACGAGGTTTCAGCGTGTTTCCAGGGGAAGCCTATGGTGCAAGAAGGACTCCTCTTCTCTTCATGGACTGAAGTTTGAATATTTTAAAGGTGGTGTCACACTGGGCAGTTGGTGATTTGGGGGAATGTAACGGATTGGGAAATTTTTGGTGGTGGGGAGGAGGAAAGTGCTTTTTTTGTAAGGTTTTAAATTTTTTTCCCTTATAGGTTTTTCCTTCTTTTCTTGTAGTTTAGGTAATAAAGTTTTCTTTATGTTTAAGCTGGAGCCTGCTTTGCTTATTCCTGGTCACATCTCACAGCAGACACCAGGGAGAGGGGATTCTCATGGGGACACTGGCTCTGTGCCAGGCCCAAACCATGACATGGACCTAAAATTTCTACAACAAAATCCAAGAAGTTTTTAGTTAAGAGATTAGAAAGGTCAATTTTGAAGGATGTTAGTAATGACATTTTATACTGTTGGCTTTCATGTCTTTATACAACTTTGCAATATAGAACTAATCCATAATTTGTTTCTCAAATCAGGGCTAATTCTTTGCTTCCTGGATTTTTAGTGGAAAGAAGCCGCGAGAGTGGAAAAAGTGACAGTGGTTATTTCACACATTTTGCCAAACATTTTGGAACAAGCAAAACTGAGTCACGCCTTTCTTCACCAAAATGTCCAAGCACTTGTGTGAATGTTTCAAATTTCCAAAAGTCAAGCTAAGGCTATCATCAGTACTTGCCCTGACTGTCAGCTTGTGCAGCCTCCTGTTTCTACAGGAGCGATCAACGCACAAGGTTTGCAAAGCCTGCAGTTATGGCAAACAGATATCATTAAATAGCCTTCCTTTGGTAAATTTAAAAGTATTCATGTTTCAGTGGACATATTCTCTGGTGCAATTTTTGCTTCTCTTCACACAGGTGAAACAGGTAAGCATGTCTGTCAACATTCTTTGCAAACTTTTGCTTCATTGGTCTGCCCCAAGAAGTAAAAACCGGCAATGACCCCACATATATATCTCAAAAAATGGCAACATTTCTAAAAGAATGGGGTGTTCGTCACATCTTTGGTATTCCTCACTCACCCTCAAGCCAAGCAATTGTTGAGAGGGCACATCAGACATTAAAACATAATTTAGGTCAACAGAGAGGGGGAGTCGAGGTCACACCACAGATGAGGCTGAACAAAGCTTTGTATGTTTTTAATTGTTTAAACAGTTCAATTGCAGAACCTGATTTACCAATTCTTAGGAATTTTTACAATAACACATAAGCAAAACTGAAAGAAAATCCTCCTGTTTTAATTAGAAACCCTGAGACTGGACCAATTGAAGGTCCTTTCCAATTAATCACCTGGGGTAAAGGGTATGCTTCTGTCTCTACAGGTGCAGGAAATAAGTGTGTCCCAGCCAAAAACATCAAACGATATCGCACCCCAGAACATGTTGACGAGTCCAAAACCGAGGAAGCAAGTACACGGACGTGAGCCGAACAGAGGGATCCCAGGGCACGCCTGACATTCCTTGTGCATCGGTGGAACCTGCAAACTCTGATTTTGTGTTAATGCTATTTATAAGTGTGTCAATTGTATGTCAAATGTTTGTTTCTTAGAGCTGATTTTTGGCAAAAGTGTGGTTTTTGATTTTGTTAGGTTATAGATCCCTTCTCTTGGATCTTCAAGGTGAAATCTTATCTTAAGGTCAAAAGCTAGTCTTTAAATTGATATATATGTGAGGATTTGGCCAAAACTTAGCTCATTAACAGGATGAAGCAAAATCAAATTATATGCAGATGTTGGTGGGTTTTAATTGCTTCTTGTCGTGCAGATTTGCCTGTGGAACAACCAAAACCAAATGGGTGACCTTAGCCAATGCAGCAGGCTTTGTGCGTCTAATTGGGAACCATAAAGCCTTTTTCAACCTGTCTGGTTGGTGTGGCAGTAAAGGATTTGCCGTTGGTCAAAAAGCGATCCAATGGTGAGCCAAGTGAAATTGACACTGGGAACAATCTGGCATTGAATTGGAATGTTTAGGCCAAAGAACTTCCCAAAGCCGTATCTGAACCCCAAGACCTGGAAATCCTTGGTTCTTTACAATGGATTTTAGCCTTACCATTACAGCTAATGATTGATGAGAAGGTGATCCTCCAAAGTACCATGTTACTCCCCATTTTTTTGCCTACAGAAACTTAAGTTTTGTGTAACTATTCTAACAGTTGGGATGTGCTTTCTGAGGCTGACCAATGTCCATGACAATTGCCCAAGGGATATTGGTTCATTTGTGGAGATAGGGCTTGGCAGGGCATTCCATCCCACCTTGAAGGTGGCCCATGTAGCATTGGGATGCTCACTGTAATTGCGCCTACTGCCAAAGCGGTCATTAAAAAGAAACAAAGGGGAACAAGATCTGCTCGGCATTATGATGAGAACTGTAGAAGTGATTTCATGCCTTGGAAGGCTGCGAACAGGGTTTGTTTTTACCCCAACTGACTTCAGCAATGCATTGAAACTATTAGATCAGGTTGGATGTTGGCTGAGTAAACAAACTAATGCCACATCCACTGCAAACATGTTGACCGATGTTAATAGTGTTAGACATGCTACCCTTCAAAACAGAGGAGCAATTGATTTTCGTTTACTGGCACAAGGCCACGGTTGTGAGGAATTTGAAGGATTGTGTTGTATGAACCTGTCAGATCATTCTGAATCCACCCACAAAAGCATACAAGACCTGAAAGATTTGACAGCCCAAATTAAAGAAGATGGTGGGTCCTGGATAGATGATTTGTTCCAAGGATGGAGCTTTGCACCCTTGGCTAAGGGAACGTTGCAAGATAGGTGTCTATGTATTGGGTGTTTTGGTAGTGATATTATTAGTAATACCTTGCATATTTCGGTGTGTGTGACGAATGATGAACAAAACTGTCCAAGAAATTTTTATCATACAAGAGAGAGAGGTAGGAAATGGATTCACAGAGAGTTCTTGAACTCTCACGGAGATGGTGGATGAAGGTATAGAAATGGAGGAAGGTTTTGAGTTAAGACCCTGGAACAGACGAGACTTTTTTGCAACAATGACTTGTAACTATTGTCAGGCGTAATTTATGCCCTTTCCACTGACTGGACCTTCACAGCATTAGATTGCTGTGTTGTAATATAGCAATGCTTAGTTCCAGCAAGAACATGCTTTAAGCAGAGAATAAGCAAATATAGTAAGAGTATGAAATAAATGACAAGTAATGAATGACACGATCGGGAAGGTTTCTTTTTGGGTGCACAGAGAGGGGAATTGTGGGAACCCTTAAAATTAGAGGGTTTTGGGAAAGCTGCAAAAGGCAGGCCCTTAGATACAGCAGAATTGCGAGTAGTGCTAAAGCAACAGTCATGAGATGGGTCAGCAGAAAAATTATTTAAACTGTAGAAAAAGCAAGGGCAAATCGAACAATAGGCCTTGTGAAATAATGCTTGTCTGAATAGCTCTCTAAGCTGCAGAAGGTTTATCTAGCAAGATATTAGGAAGCTTAAAGCTTAAAAATGGAGCTTTTTGCCTTGTGTCTTACAATGAAGTATTGTATCCGAAATAAGCAAGCATTGTTTTAACCAACCATACGTGTGGTTATGGTGATTGGATAGAACTACTGTCAGTATGCTTTTGCTTTGTGTGATTGGTCAAGAAACTTATAAAGAAAGTTGTAACATTATGGTTTTTGGCCTGCTGCCTGGATTTTGAGCTGCTAGCGTCTTCCCATTAGCATAATCATGTAATGAATGAGACTGATGCTGAAAAATAAACAGCTCGAGGCACTTTCCATAGCAGCCCCGTCTCGTTCGCGTCTGTAAATAGCCCCCGGCCGGTGTCACCCTTCAGCATGTTCAGCATGACCTTGAACTCCATGGTGCTGTGCAACTGAAGCAGCAGGACAGGGACCTATGCAGCCTGAGCTGCCCTTGTTCCTCTCTGCCCGTGCACAGAACACAGCGTGGAAGAGAACGGCAGCAGGGCCCTGCGTGTCCCCGCGCTCAGGATTTGTGCCGCTTCAGCTCCATGGACACATGGGTAAAGTGACAAATGTAAACTGTTTATTAGGGAAGGCAAAGTAAAGGGTGAACTGGGAGGCAAAAAAGGGGATGGACAGGGCCTGGGGGCTGGAGGGAGGGAGGGGAGGGTGGGAGAGAGGGGGGGGAGGGAAGGGGGGAGAAAAGGGGAAGGAGGGAGGGAGGGAAGGGGGGAGGAACGGGAAGGAGGGAGGGGGGGAGAGAGGGAGGGAGGGAAGGGGGGGAGGGAAATGACAACGCGCTCCTGGAGCTTCCCACTGGCTCAGCTGCGACCAACAAGAGCTGTGCCTGCAGTTCCAGCTGGTCCCCTGTGCTCTGCAGGTGGTCTCATCTTCACCGACAAATGGGGGTTGATGAAGGACACAGGTTCTTCTGGTACTGCAGACCAAGTTCAGCAGCTCTTGCCTCGAAGTTCAGCTGGATAAATTTGTTGATGAAGGAGGGGCATTCATATTCCGTCAGGGCTTGAAGGGCTGGAAAAAAGAAGCACAGGGCCACGGTTAGAGGCGGGAATCCAGGCAAACGCTCCTGCCAGGGCCATCCCAGCCGGCTCCTGCTATGGCCAGAAGGGAGGCGGAGACAAGGGCTCGGGCCGGAAGGTGCTGGCCTCGGCTCCCCCACGTGCGCCTGAAAGCTCTCCGGGTCTGCCCCCGCCGCCCTTCGTCGGTCCGCACAGGGAGCAGAGCCCTCGGCAGCCCGGGCAGGGATTGTAACTCCGGAGCCGGGATTTGTAGCCGCTTCTGACGGCCCCCACTGGCACCCGCGTGGCCGCCCCCACTCACCCTGACTGAGGACCTGGAGCTCCTCCTTCTGCCCCATCATGAGCACTCCAGCGATCCCTGGCAAGACAGAGCCCGTGGCGGCGCCAGGAGGCACAGCTGCCCGACACAGGGGCTGCCAGCCCTGCAGCCGCACTCCCTCCTGGCCCGGCAGGGCTCCTGCCGGGCCCCTGCCGCACGCCGCCGCCCGAGGGCACGGCTGCGGGAGGGCGGTGGCAGCGCCGAGGGCGGCCGGGGCTGCAGCGGCCGGGGCGCGGCTCCCGCTGCCGGGACAGCAGCCAGGCCGGGGGCAGGGAGGGGCGCGGGGCTGCTGGCTCACCGATTAACCTGACGGCCGCCTGTCGCAGGCGCCTCTGTGGGCTCTGCAGGAAGGGCAGGGCCCAGCGCAGGTGCTCGGCCGCTCGGCTCTCGTCGTCAAGCAGCTGCGGGGAGGACCGACGGGGAAGGCTTGATGCGGGCTCTGCCCCTCGGCCGGGCGCTCCCTGCGCCCAGCAGCGGCCGAGCCGGCCCGCACGAGCCAGGGCAAGGAGCGGCGTGTGGGGCGCAGACTGGTGGGCTCGGCTGCGGTGCTGGGCAGGGGCACAGCTGCCAGCCCCAGCAGGAGGGGCAGGATGCTTCCCCAGCCCGCAGCTGGGGCTCCCTGGCTGTCCTTACCAGGCGCTCAGCAAACTTCATCTGCTGCTGCTTCGTCAGCAGCTCCTCCAGGTCCCTCTTCCTCTGGAAGCGGGCTGCACAAAGCAGGGCTTGGAAAGAGGCCTGGAGAGCAGCAGAGAGCCGCAGGTGGCACCACAGCCCAGGGCACAGGACCCGCATGCCTGTGCCAAGGCCAGGGAAGGCCGGAGCCTGCAAGCTGCCAGGGCAGGAGACAGCCCAGCTCCTTGCCAGGGATGCATCAGCGTCACACAAAACCTGACCTTTTCCACACCCCGGTTGTCATCGTGCCAGAGCAAGGAGAGAGGGAGCAGGCTCTGGCTCACAATTCTCATGCAAGGCTTTTCCCCCTCTTCCTCTACCAGCTCCATCACTTTGCAGAAGAGCCGAATGGAGAGCAGCTGCACCTGGCTGTCCTCCTGGAGGAAAGGAAAAGACCTCAGCACCAACTACTCCAGGCCCATCGGGGCAGAGGCCCAAATGTGCACAAGGCACAGCATTTCTGGGCAGCATCCAGTGCCCATGGCTGGGGGCACAGAGCCTTACATTCTCCAAGTATGGCAGGAGTTGCTTGGCCAGCTTCAGGGCGGTGGCACTGGGTATCTTGATGTTTTCCATCTGGAGCATGTGTACGAGCGCAGGGAGGATGATGGCGACCGTCCCTACATCTGCATGTGCCATCTGCTCCAGCAGCTGTTGACAGAGGCCGCGTATTCTTCCACCCTGTGCGCAAGAGCAGGCCGTGCTGTGAAGCCGAGGAGAGCCGCAGCACCAACAGCTGCTTGGGGCACTCGGGCAGTTGAAGTGAGAGGCAGGAGAGCTGGGAGCAGCTGCCTCGGCTGCAAAGGGCCAGCCAAGGCCAAAGGTCTGCGTTGCCCAGCCCCATGCTGTCAACACGGCTTCAGCCACTGCCCCTTCTCACCAGCGAGGGCTCCTTGCTGAGCTCCACGTGGCCTCTGAGCTCTGGGTGCAGCCTGTCCCTGCACTCGCTCCGCAGGTGCCTGGACACAACCGACGGGGCACTGGCACTGTGCTTGTGCAAGTGCAGACCCTGCAGGGCAGTGACAGCCTCCGGCCTGCCCTCAGCCACTGCCCTGACTGAGTCTGCTGCACGCTCCGGGGAGGCCGAGGTGACATCAGGCTCTGCACGCAGCTCGGCCGTGCCCTCGGTTGTTGCGGCGCTGGTGTTTCTGCGCCGAAGGCCCAGGAACCTCCACAGTATCTGCAACAGAAGGAAGGAAGGGTGGGAAGAGAGGGACGTTCCATGGCCCACTGCAAGCGCAGCGCTGGGTCGAGCAGTGCCAGCAGGCCCAGGCCAGGTGGGGATGGCCGCACGTACCTGCGCTGCTGTGTGGAAGCGGCCGCGAGTGGGGTCCTGCTCTTGTGTCCCATCCTTGCCGACATCTGGCAAAGAGCAAATGCAGCCAGAGCTGAGGGGCTGCAGGAGAGGCCGGAGAACACGGCCCAGGCAGGGACAGCCCCCGGGTGCCCAGGGGATGGAGCACGGCCTGGGGGACAGCCCCAGCCCCTCTTATGTCCTGTCTGCGGGGACGTCCACAGCGGGCAGGGATGGGATGGGGCCAGGCCGGCCACAGGCACCAGCCCTGCGGCCCGGCTCTGCCACTCACCGTCCTGCACTGGCTGCAACTTCTCTGGCTCTGCAGGCTGCTGCGCTGGGGAGGCTGCAGGGCCTTTCATTTTCTTCCCCTTAAGCACCTGGAAGAGGCTGAGCACTCTGCCTGCCATCCTTCTTTCTGACCTGGGAAAAGCTCTGAGTCAGGGAGTCCTGCAGTCTGGCCGCAAGGCCAGCTGCAGGAGTAATGCCTTGGAAGAGCTGTGGTTCAGCGACGAAAGAGCCGGCTGTGTGGGGCTCCTCACAGCACAGCTCTGGCACGTCCTGTCCTGTGATGTGCACTGAGCACTGTGGCGTTGCTTCGTCACCACCAGCACCCACTTCACCACGTGTCACAAAGGGTCCTGTTCCATGGTTCCACGGTTCCATGGTAACCGTGCGCCGTGTCAGCAAGGGCCCTTGGACACGCTGCCAAGTGCTCTGGAGCCACCCCAACCCCGCCGCAAATGCTTCTTTTTGGAAGAAATCCATTGCCCCAAGTGTCTAAGACAGCCCAGGACACACTAAACCCAGCCAAGTGCTCAGGGGAGGACTCTCCCCGGTGCCAGGCCAGCAGAGCCCAGCTCACTGCTGGCTCTGGAGCAGAGCAGCTTCCAGCAAGCACGGGCAAATGCATCTTGCCAAGTGTTAAAACACACCAGATAGGGGAAGCGGCATGAATGTGTGCATCAAGGCCTTTGAATTCACAGCTCCCCAAGAGAGCTTTGGGGCACTCAGCTGGAAACAAACAGGATCCGGCTCAGACCTGTGCTCAAAGATGGGCAACAAAGCCTGCCGCAGGTGCTTGGCTTGGTCTCTGCAGGCCCAGGCAGATGCCAAAGCTGCTCTTCACATCCTTCCCCTGCGCCTCAGCCAAGTGCAAGGACTGAAGGAAACACAGGAAGTCAAATGGAGACACTTGCACCTGTCTCACTGGGGCTCCTGGGGAAGCAGTTTCCTTGGGAATCAAGCCCCTCTCTTCCAAGGGCACTTCCCCAAATGTGTACAGTTCCTGGGACACACCAACTCACCCTTAAGTGCAGGGTGCGGAGGTTCATGGACATCACACCATAACCAATATGATCCAGTGAAGCTAAATTTATTATTCCTGAAAAGACTCTATTTATAATAAATCTCTACTGTCCACGCGTCTCTAGCTAATACATGATTGGTTAATCCTAGCTGTTCACACCTCTAAAATAGAATGCTGATTGGATCATCTAATTTTTCACACATCTTGCTGGGGTTGTATGGCCCCCCCATGGCTCACTTTCTCAAGCTTGCTGACAAACTTGCCGAGTCCTGATGACTCTTCTTGCATCTTCTTCAAGGATATACCGACCCCATTTCTGAATATGTCCATAATTCATTCTTTGTGAATGTGTTCGTTGTCCATTATTACAAGCAGGCTGGATTGTGCATCGGCTCAATACAGCCGTTGTCTTGCAAAAATTCCTCCACCTGCAAAATATCTTCTACAGTTCCCCGCTTTTGTTTGCCAGACTGATTTGAAAGCACGGTCAATTTCTTTTTGCACACAGTGTAGTAAGCAAGGCAACATTAGCAGAACTGAAAAAAGAATGAAATACAAAGTCAATAGTAGGTAAAATTACTTATTCATTACAGAGCCAAGAATACCTAACAACAAAGAGTACTAAGTCCTTGAGCCAGCCTGTTATTCCCCAGGATTTTAGCCACTCATCCAAAGAATTCTAAGCAACTGTCAGCTTTATCATGTTCTCCTTAAGCAATGACACTTTCTGGTCCATAGATTCAGAGTGCTCAGAGATTCATGCAACACATCCCTTCAAAATCTTCACACCCATCTCTCTGTGCTAGCAACAAAAACTTCATTGCAGCCCTATCCTGTAATACAGTGTGGCGTATGCTGCCTACATCAGTGGTAAGCTCATTCAGTATTGCAGATGTAATGTTAATTTGTTTGTCTGTCCAACAAGCCAATCGTTTGAATTGTGTAAGGGCCTGTGATGAAGCTACTCCTGGTGTAAAAAGTGATGCCAGTATAACCAAAGGCATATTCTACAATTCTACATTATCCTTACAGTCTGAGCCTAATAGATGCACAATACATTTTGGACATTGGAATTTGTGCCTGATGTCAAGCATCTGTTGAATGCTAGGGGCAAACAGTGTCAATTTCCCAAAATAGCACAGTCCTCCTCATGCTTTCTCAGGAATCGCAGGCTAAGCTTTATCTCCACAAATGAGAAAATCTCCAGGAGGTGACATCCTTGCAGATTTTGGTCTTAGGGATATAGACCATGTCCAATTGGCACCGTATGCCGTGGTATTGTAATACCAGGAAGAAACAGGAGATATCCAAGTAATATCATGGCCGGGTTTTCCTGATTTCTCCCTAATCAGCTCTTCACCCCTGTGGTACTCATAGAACAAACAAAAATTTCCTGGGCGCTGATCCCAAAATATCCAATTCCTGTGGCCACTGACTTGTAGTATTTAAACCTTGAGCAATTGTAAATGCTTGAACTCCTAAAGGATTTCTAGGGATGCTTTGTTTTTCACACCAAATTTCTGTGATCATCCCATTTTGATTAGTGCACCAATTTGAACAGGCCTTACTTAAGTTGCCCTAAATTTGAGCTCTGGTCCAATTTCCTAATTATTCCATTGAGTCTAAAGGAATTCCAATTAAACAGGTGCCAAATGGATCTGGAGGTGGAGCTTGTGATAGGCAGAAAGATTCTTGCCTTGTTCTGTTAGCCTATGTAACCCTCATGTTAGCTCGCTGCTCTATCTTGTATACCCCCTGCGTTTCCTTAATCACTCCACTAAGCAACATTGTTCATATTTGCCAGACTGCTGCCATTGTCGCCCTTGTGGTCCATCACGCCTGCGCTTTGCTCAAACTGCTTTAGCTTGTTCTCACTCCAAATCTCTCAAGTGATGTGTTTGTGTTATTGCTATTCTTACTCTACATTTTGTAGCTATTATCTTGCTCTCTAGCACAATTTGGTTTAGTACAGCAATTAAAGCAAGTTTAAACTGCAATCACAGTAACAGTCTTTGCTTATCTATTTCTATCCAAGATACATCTTGGAGAAAACTCTGATATCTTCTTGAGTTACGCCTTAAAAGTTTAGCTAACGCCATTCTCCTGGTAAATACTGTTAAGTGTGCAAGAGGAGTTACTTTCCCAGATGGAGTAATGTATCTACAAGGCCTTATGTCATGCAAACTCCTGGCACTTTACTAGGTTTTCTTGGCAGGGATCTATTAGGCCAGTTTAAAACCACCATTGTTCCACAGCCTTTTTAGCAGTGGCCACTGGTAGGCAGCTGATCCTCAAACTCAGCTGGACCACTGATACACCTGTGTGGATTGATCAGTGGCCACTGTCAAAGGAAAAGCTGCCCATGATCCAAAAAATTAGTGCAAGAAGAGCTTGAGGAAGGGCACACAAAGGCATCCCCTAGCCCTTGGAACACTCCAATTTGTTCCATCCATCCGAAAAAGAGTGTGAAATGGAGATTGCTCCATGACTTGTGTGCTGTTAATGCAGTCACGACAAGTATGGCTGCCTTGCAACCTGGTTTTCCATCTCCTACTATGATACCTGAGCAATAGAGTCTATTGATCTCAAAGATTGTTTTTTCATCATTCCCTTGTATCCAGAAGACACTAGTCATTTTGCATTTTCTGTTCCGCCTATCAAGAAGGCAGAACCCTACAAAAGGTATGAATGGATTTCTTTGCCCCAAGGCATGCGAAATTCCCTACGATCTGCCAAATGTATCTGGCTTGGGAATTGGAACCTGTTCGGCATCAGTTCCCTGAGTATATCATCTATCACTGCATGGATGATATATTAGTGGCTGGAAAACAATTAGACTCTGTAACTGTTGTAAAAACCATGACAATTTTGCTAGAGGAAAGGGGTTTAAAAATTGCCTCTGATAAGCTGTATTCTTCTGCTCATTGGACATATCTCGGGTGGCAGATTGATCAGTCTGTAGTGGAGCCACAGAAACTCACCATTACAACTGAGATGAAAACTGTACATGATGTCCAGAAGTGAGTGGGGCATATTCAATGGACTAGACCTATTTGTGGGATAACTAACGAAGAACTTGGAGCATTTATACAGTTATTAGGCACTTCATCTTGGAGAGATGAACGCCGGAGCCTGGATAAGAGACAACATCAGGCCTTGGATCACATTGCCGCAAAGGTTGCTGCATCGCATGCACGTCCTCTGATTGAGCATGTTCCATCTCAACTGATGATCATCAATCAGAGCAAGGAGGGTGACAATTATGCCAAGCATCCTTTTGCCTTGATTTTTCAGTGGGTTAAAAGTTGGGTGAGTCCTTTCATTCTTTTGCAATGGGTATTTTTACCTGTAAAACAATTAGAACTATTGCCACGCTAATGGAGCTTTTTGCTCATTTGATTATGAAAGGCAGAGGAGAATATTGGAAATCTGGGGACCTGAACCATATTCAATGGCTCACCAGTATCTTGAATGGGGAATTAGACATTCTGTTTCATTATGGATAGCTTGGGCTGGATATGATGGTAAAATTCACAATGCTTTTCCACGGCACCGGGTGTTATCTTTAGTGGAGCATCAGCGTGTGGAGGACAGACCCTGGAGATCTGACTGTTCAGTATCAAAGCAGACAGTATTTACAGATGCAGGTAAAAGGTCCAAAGGGGCTGCCTGCACTTGGCAGCAAGACAAAGTTGTGGAAAAAGCATGTTATTTTCAGAGAGGTAAAGGATATGTTGCAGACAATAGAACTGAGAGCTGTGATTTGGGCTTTTGAGCATTGGAATAATGAGGCCATTAACAGTGTTTCTCATTCACTTTATGTAGCTGGCTGTGTCCAACACCTTGAAAGAGCAGTACTTAAGGAGGTGACTAGTAAGAGTTTGTATTCCCTTTTAGGCTGATTGCTTAAAACCCTAAATCAATGACGGCAGGAATACTTTATGTTCGTAGTCATCAAGCTCTCCCTGGTCTGTCTGAAGGTAACGCTCGAGCTGATCGGTTAGTAGCCACTGTCTGGCCAATGCCAAACTCTGATAAATTTCAGCAAGCCGAAACTTCCCATGCATTTCTTCATCAATCTGCAAAAATGTTAGGTAAACAATTGGCTATTCCCCTTACTGATGCTTCTAGTATGGTGTGATCCTGTCCTGATCTGTCAACGAGATGGCATTGGTTTAGGCATGGTGTTAACCCTAGGGGTACCCAACCCTTGCAATTATGGCAAATGGATGTAACTTATGCAGAAGAATTTGGTCAGAAAGAATTTGTACGTATTTGCATTGATACCTATGCTTGTGTTTTATGGACTACTCCCTTAACAGGTGAGACGTCATGTTGAGAAACATTTGTACAATTGCTTTGCCATATTAGGTATCCCGTTAGCAATCAAGACTGACAATAGTCCTACTTCCTCTTCCTTAAGCTTGAAAGGTTTCTGTAATTTATGGGGTATTTGATGTGACACTGGTATTCCCCACAATCCTACTGGACAGGAAATTATTGAGCGTGCCCATCAAAAGTTCAAGGGCATGCTGCAAAAACAAAAAGGGGGAACTCCAGGGTTATCCCTGAGGAAAAAACAGCTGAAGCCATTTTTGTGCCTAATTACCTCGGAACAACAGGAGATAGGGAAGATCCACCTGTTCTTGTGCATCATGCCCTCACACATAATCCAAGGGAGGAATTGCCTGACAGCATTCAGGTCATGTTCAAAAGTCCAGGAACAGGGGTGTGGCAAGGACCAGCTACAGCCAAATTAAGAGGAAGAAGTTCTATGTGCTTACTTACGATAAAGGCATTCGTTGGATTCCAGCCACGTGGACCTTCACTTCACCTTCACAAGTTGTAAATCACATAGAAAATGCTTCATATCTGCATAGTTGTGCATGTAAGCCATGGCTTAAGGTTCATTGTATCAAGTGTCACTAAAAAACTTGGCGACAAGTTTGTCAAGAGCATAATTTAGAAGAGGTCCGAGGGAAAAAGGAACAATTTAGACCTATTAAACTAATATGCAAACACCTGCTCTAGAACGCTTAACAGTATTTACCAGGAGAATGGCGTTAGCTAAACTTTTAAGGCGTAACTCAAGAAGATATCAGAGTTTTCTCCAAGATGTATCTTTGATAGAAATAGATAAGCAAAGACTGTTACTGTGATTGCAGTTTAAACTTGCTTTAATTGCTGTACTAAACCAAATTGTGCTAGAGAGCAAGATAATAGCTACAAAATGTAGCTAATGATTGATGAGAAGGTGATCCTCCAAAGTACCATGTTACTCCCCATTTTTTTGCCTACAGAAACTTAAGTTTTGTGTAACTATTCTAACAGTTGGGATGTGCTTTCTGAGGCTGATCAATGTCCATGACAGTTGCCCAAGGGATATTGGTTCATTTGTGGAGATAGGGCTTGGCAGGGCATTCCATCCCACCTTGAAGGTGGCCCATGTAGCATTGGGATGCTCACTGTAATTGCGCCTACTGCCAAAGCGGTCATTAAAAAGAAACAAAGGGGAACAAGATCTGCTCGGCATTATGATGAGAACTGTAGAAGTGATTTCATGCCTTGGAAGGCTGCGAACAGGGTTTGTTTTTACCCCAACTGACTTCAGCAATGCATTGAAACTATTAGATCAGGTTGGATGTTGGCTGAGTAAACAAACTAATGCCACATCCACTGCAAACATGTTGACCGATGTTAATAGTGTTAGACATGCTACCCTTCAAAACAGAGGAGCAATTGATTTTCGTTTACTGGCACAAGGCCACGGTTGTGAGGAATTTGAAGGATTGTGTTGTATGAACCTGTCAGATCATTCTGAATCCACCCACAAAAGCATACAAGACCTGAAAGATTTGACAGCCCAAATTAAAGAAGATGGTGGGTCCTGGATAGATGATTTGTTCCAAGGATGGAGCTTTGCACCCTTGGCTAAGGGAACGTTGCAAGATAGGTGTCTATGTATTGGGTGTTTTGGTAGTGATATTATTAGTAATACCTTGCATATTTCGGTGTGTGTGACGAATGATGAACAAAACTGTCCAAGAAATTTTTATCATACAAGAGAGAGAGGTAGGAAATGGATTCACAGAGAGTTCTTGAACTCTCACGGAGATGGTGGATGAAGGTATAGAAATGGAGGAAGGTTTTGAGTTAAGACCCTGGAACAGACGAGACTTTTTTGCAACAATGACTTGTAACTATTGTCAGGCGTAATTTATGCCCTTTCCACTGACTGGACCTTCACAGCATTAGATTGCTGTGTTGTAATATAGCAACGCTTAGTTCCAGCAAGAACATGCTTTAAGCAGAGAATAAGCAAATATATTATAGTAAGAGTATGAAATAAATGACAAGTAATGAATGACACGATCGGGAAGGTTTCTTTTTGGGTGCACAGAGAGGGGGAATTGTGGGAACCCTTAAAATTAGAGGGTTTTGGGAAAGCTGCAAAAGGCAGGCCCTTAGATACAGCAGAATTGCGAGTAGTGCTAAAGCAACAGTCATGAGATGGGTCAGCAGAAAAATTATTTAAACTGTAGAAAAAGCAAGGGCAAATCGAACAATAGGCCTTGTGAAATAATGCTTGTCTGAATAGCTCTCTAAGCTGCAGAAGGTTTATCTAGCAAGATATTAGGAAGCTTAAAGCTTAAAAATGGAGCTTTTTGCCTTGTGTCTTACAATGAAGTATTGTATCCGAAATAAGCAAGCATTGTTTTAACCAACCATACGTGTGGTTATGGTGATTGGATAGAACTACTGTCAGTATGCTTTTGCTTTGTGTGATTGGTCAAGAAACTTATAAAGAAAGTTGTAACATTATGGTTTTTGGCCTGCTGCCTGGATTTTGAGCTGCTAGCGTCTTCCCATTAGCATAATCATGTAATGAATGAGACTGATGCTGAAAAATAAACAGCTCGAGGCACTTTCCATAGCAGCCCCGTCTCGTTCGCGTCTGTAAATAGCCCCCGGCCGGTGTCACCCTTCAGCATGTTCAGCATGACCTTGAACTCCATGGTGCTGGGCAACTGAAGCAGCAGGACAGGGACCTATGCAGCCTGAGCTGCCCTTGTTCCTCTCTGCCCGTGCACAGAACACAGCGTGGAAGAGAACGGCAGCAGGGCCCTGCGTGTCCCCGCGCTCAGGATTTGTGCCGCTTCAGCTCCATGGACACATGGGTAAAGTGACAAATGTAAACTGTTTATTAGGGAAGGCAAAGTAAAGGGTGAACTGGGAGGCAAAAAAGGGGATGGGCAGGGCCTGGGGGCTGGAGGGAGGGAGGGGAGGGGGGGAGAGAGGGGGGGGAGGGAAGGGGGGAGAAAAGGGGAAGGAGGGAGGGAGGGAAGGGGGAGGAACGGGAAGGAGGGAGGGGGGGAGAGGGAGGGAGGGAATGGGGGAGGGAAATGACAACGCGCTCCTGGAGCTTCCCACTGGCTCAGCTGCGACCAACAAGAGCTGTGCCTGCAGTTCCAGCTGGTCCCCTGTGCTCTGCAGGTGGTCTCATCTTCACCGACAAATGGGGGTTGATGAAGGACACAGGTTCTTCTGGTACTGCAGACCAAGTTCAGCAGCTCTTGCCTCGAAGTTCAGCTGGATAAATTTGTTGATGAAGGAGGGGCATTCATATTCCGTCAGGGCTTGAAGGGCTGGAAAAAAGAAGCACAGGGCCACGGTTAGAGGCGGGAATCCAGGCAAACGCTCCTGCCAGGGCCATCCCAGCCGGCTCCTGCTATGGCCAGAAGGGAGGCGGAGACAAGGGCTCGGGCCGGAAGGTGCTGGCCTCGGCTCCCCCACGTGCGCCTGAAAGCTCTCCGGGTCTGCCCCCGCCGCCCTTCGTCGGTCCGCACAGGGAGCAGAGCCCTCGGCAGCCCGGGCAGGGATTGTAACTCCGGAGCCGGGATTTGTAGCCGCTTCTGACGGCCCCCACTGGCACCCGCGTGGCCGCCCCCACTCACCCTGACTGAGGACCTGGAGCTCCTCCTTCTGCCCCATCATGAGCACTCCAGCGATCCCTGGCAAGACAGAGCCCGTGGCGGCGCCAGGAGGCACAGCTGCCCGACACAGGGGCTGCCAGCCCTGCAGCCGCACTCCCTCCTGGCCCGGCAGGGCTCCTGCCGGGCCCCTGCCGCACGCCGCCGCCCGAGGGCACGGCTGCGGGAGGGCGGTGGCAGCGCCGAGGGCGGCCGGGGCTGCAGCGGCCGGGGCGCGGCTCCCGCTGCCGGGACAGCAGCCAGGCCGGGGGCAGGGAGGGGCGCGGGGCTGCTGGCTCACCGATTAACCTGACGGCCGCCTGTCGCAGGCGCCTCTGTGGGCTCTGCAGGAAGGGCAGGGCCCAGCGCAGGTGCTCGGCCGCTCGGCTCTCGTCGTCAAGCAGCTGCGGGGAGGACCGACGGGGAAGGCTTGATGCGGGCTCTGCCCCTCGGCCGGGCGCTCCCTGCGCCCAGCAGCGGCCGAGCCGGCCCGCACGAGCCAGGGCAAGGAGCGGCGTGTGGGGCGCAGACTGGTGGGCTCGGCTGCGGTGCTGGGCAGGGGCACAGCTGCCAGCCCCAGCAGGAGGGGCAGGATGCTTCCCCAGCCCGCAGCTGGGCCTCCTGGGCTGTCCTTACTAGGCGCTCCGCGAACTTCATCCGCTGCTGCTTCGTCAGCAGCTCCTCCAGGTCCCTCTTCCTCTGGAAGCGGGCTGCACAAAGCAGGGCTTGGAAAGAGGCCTGGAGAGCAGCAGAGAGCCGCAGGTGGCACCACAGCCCAGGGCACACGACCCGCATGCCTGTGCCAAGGCCAGGGAAGGCCGGAGCCTGCAAACTGCCAGGGCAGGAGGCAGCCCAGCTCCTTGCCAGGGATGCAGCAGCGTCACACAAAACCTGACCTTTGCCACAGCCCGGTTGTCATCGTGCCAGAGCAAGGAGAGAGGGAGCAGGCTCTGGCTCACAATTCTCATGCAAGGCTTTTCCCCCTCTTCCTCTACCAGCTCCATCACTTTGCAGAAGAGCCGAATGGAGAGCAGCTGCACCTGGCTGTCCTGGAGGAAAGGAAAAGACCTCAGCACCAACTACTCCAGGCCCATCGGGGCAGAGGCCCAAATGTGCACAAGGCACAACATTTCTGGGCAGCGTCCAGTGGCCATGGCTGGGGGCACAGAGCCTTACATTCTCCAGGTATGGCAGGAGTTGCTCAGCCAGCTTCAGGGTGGTGGCGCTGGGTATCTTGAGGTCTTCCATGTGGAGGATGTGTGTGAGCACAGGGAGGATGATGGCGACCATTGCTACATCTGCATGTGCCATCTGCTCCAGCAGCTGTTGACAGAGGCCGCGTATTCTTCCACCCTGTGCGCAAGAGCAGGCCGTGCTGTGAAGCCGAGGAGAGCCGCAGCACCAACAGCTGCTTGGGGCACTCGGGCAGTTGAAGTGAGAGGCAGGAGAGCTGGGAGCAGCTGCCTCGGCTGCAAAGGGCCAGCCAAGGCCAAAGGTCTGCGTTGCCCAGCCCCATGCTGTCAACACGGCTTCAGCCACTGCCCCTTCTCACCAGCGAGGGCTCCTTGCTGAGCTCCACGTGGCCTCTGAGCTCTGGGTGCAGCCTGTCCCTGCACTCGCTCCGCAGGTGCCTGGACACAACCGACGGGGCACTGGCACTGTGCTTGTGCAAGTGCAGACCCTGCAGGGCAGTGACAGCCTCCGGCCTGCCCTCAGCCACTGCCCTGACAGAGTCTGCTGCACGCTCCGGGGAGGCTGAGGTGACATCAGCCTCTGCCCGCAGCTCAGCCGTACCCTCGGTTGTTGCGGCGCTGGTGTTTCTGCGCCCAAGGCCCAGGAACCTCCGCAGTATCTGCAACGGAAGGGCGGGAAGAGAGGGACATTCTGTGGCCTGCTCCGAGCGCGGCGCTGGGCCGAGCAGTGCCAGCAGGCCCAGCCCAGCTGGGGATGGCCGCAGGTACCCGTGCTGCTCTGTGGAAGCGGCCGCGAGTGGGGTCCTGCTCTTGTGTCCCATCCTTGCCCGCATCTGGCAAAGAGCCAGTGCAGCCAGAGCTGAGGGGCTGCAGGAGAGGCCGGAGAACACGGCCCAGCCCTGCACGGCCCAGGCAGGGACAGGCCCTGGGTGCCCAGGGGATGGAGCACGGCCTGGGGGACAGCCCCAGCCCCTCTTATGTCCTGTCTGCGGGGACGTCCACAGCGGGCAGGGATGGGATGGGGCCAGGCCGGCCACAGGCACCAGCCCTGCGGCCCGGCTCTGCCACTCACCGTCCTGCACTGGCTGCAACTTCTCTGGCTCTGCAGGCTGCTGCGCTGGGGAGGCTGCAGGGCCTTTCATTTTCTTCCCCTTAAGCACCTGGAAGAGGCTGAGCACTCTGCCTGCCATCCTTCTTTCTGACCTGGGAAAAGCTCTGAGTCAGGGAGTCCTGCAGTCTGGCCGCAAGGCCAGCTGCAGGAGTAATGCCTTGGAAGAGCTGTGGTTCAGCGACGAAAGAGCCGGCTGTGTGGGGCTCCTCACAGCACAGCTCTGGCACGTCCTGTCCTGTGATGTGCACTGAGCACTGTGGCGTTGCTTCGTCACCACCAGCACCCACTTCACCACGTGTCACAAAGGGTCCTGTTCCATGGTTCCACGGTTCCATGGTAACCGTGCGCCGTGTCAGCAAGGGCCCTTGGACACGCTGCCAAGTGCTCTGGAGCCACCCCAACCCCGCCGCAAATGCTTCTATTTGGAAGAAATCCATTGCCCCAAGTGTCTAAGACAGCCCAGGACACACTAAGCCCAGCCAAGTGCTCAGGGGAGGACTCTCCCCGGTGCCAGGCCAGCAGAGCCCAGCTCACTGCTGGCTCTGGAGCAGAGCAGCTTCCAGCAAGCACGGGGCAAATGCATCTTGCCAAGTGTTAAAACACACCAGATAGGGGAAGCGGCATGAATGTGTGCATCAAGGCCTTTGAATTCACAGCTCCCCAAGAGAGCTTTGGGGCACTCAGCTGGACAAACAGGATCCGGCTCAGACCTGTGCTCAAAGATGGGCAACAAAGCCTGCCGCAGGTGCTTGGCTTGGTCTCTGCAGGCCCAGGCAGATGCCAAAGCTGCTCTTCACATCCTTCCCCTGCGCCTCAGCCAAGTGCAAGGACTGAAGGAAACACAGGAAGTCAAATGGAGACACTTGCACCTGTCTCACTGGGGCTCCTGGGGAAGCAGTTTCCTTGGGAATCAAGCCCCTCTCTTCCAAGGGCACTTCCCCAAATGTGTACAGTTCCTGGGACACACCAACCCACCCTTAAGTGCAGGGTGCAGAGGTTCATGGACATCACACCATAACCAATATGATCCAGTGAAGCTAAATTTATTATTCCTAAAAAGACTCTATTTATAATAAATCTCTACTGTCCACGCGTCTCTAGCTAATACATGATTAGTTAATCCTAGCTGTTCACACATCTAAAATAGAATGCTGATTGGATCATCTAATTTTTCACACATCTTGCTGGGGTTGTATGGCCCACCCATGGCTCACTTTCCCAAGCTTGCTGACAAACTTGCTGAGTCCTGATGACTCTTCTTCTTGCATCTTTTTCGAGGATATACCGACCCCATTTCTGAATATGTCCATAATTCATTCTTTGTGAACGTGTTCATTGTCCATGATTACAAGCAGGCTGGATTGTGCATCGGTTGAATATGGCCATTGTCTTGCAAAAACTCCTCCACCTGCAAAATATCTTCAACAGTTCCCCACTTTTGTTTTTGCACAAGCCAGACTGATTTAAAAGCACGGTCAATTACTTTTTGCACACAGCCTAGTAAGCAAGGCACTATTAGCAGAATTGAAAAAAGAATCAAATACAAAGCCAATAATATTTAAAATTATTTATTAATTACACAGCCAAGAATACCTAATGCCAAAGCATACTAAGTCCTTGAGCCAGCCTGTTATTCCCCAGGATTTTAGCCACTCATCAAAAGAATTCTAAACAACTGTCAACTTTATCATGTTCTCCTTAAGCAATGACACTTTCTTGTCAATGGATTCAGAGTGCTCAGAGAGATTCATCCCTTCAAAATCTTCACACCCATCTCCCTGTGCTAGCAACAAAAACTCCATAGCAGCCCTATCCTGTAACACAGTGTGGCATATGCTGCCTACATCAGTGGTAAGCTCATTCAGTACTTCAGATGTAAGTTAATTTCTTTGTCTGTCCAACAAGCCAATCGTTTGAATTGTGTAAGGGCCTGTGATGAAGCTACTCCTGGTGTAAAAGGTGATGCCAGTATAACCACAGGCATATTCTACAATTCTACATTATCCTTACAGTCTGAGCCTAATAGATGCACACTACGTTTTGGACGTTGGAATTTGTGCCTGATGTCAAGCATCTGTTGAATGCTAGGGGCAAACAGTGTCAATTTCCCAAAATAGCACAGTACTCCTCATGCTTCCTGAGGAATCGCACGCTAAGCTTTATCTCCACAAATGAGAAAAACTCCAGGAGGTGACATCCTTGCAGATTTTGGTCTTAGGGATATAGACCATGTCCAATTGGCACCGTATGCCGTGGTATTGTAATACCAGGAAGAAACAGGAGATATCCAAGTAATATCATGGCCGGGTTTTCCTGATTTCTCCCTAATCAGCTCTTCACCCCTGTGGTACTCATAGAACAAACAAAAATTTCCTGGGCGCTGATCCCAAAATATCCAATTCCTGTGGCCACTGACTTGTAGTATTTAAACCTTGAGCAATTGTAAATGCTTGAACTCCTAAAGGATTTCTAGAGTTGCTTTGTTTTTCACACCAAATTTCTGTGATCATCCCATTTTGATTAGTACACCAGTTTGAACAGGCCTTATTCAAGTTGCCATAAATTTGAGCTCTGGTCCAATTTCCAAATTCTTCCATTGAGTCTAAAGGAATTCCAATTAAACAGGTGCCAAATGGATCCAAAGGCGGAGCTAGTGATAGGCAGAAAGATTCTTGCCTTGTTCTGTTAGCCTATGGTAACCCTCATGTTAGCTCGCTGCTCTATATTGTATACCCCCTGTGCTTCCTTAATCACTCCACTAAGCAACATTGTTAATGTTTGCCAGACTGGTGCCATTGTTGTCCTTGTTGTCCATTACGCCTGCGCTTTGCTCAAACTGCTTTAGCTCGTTCTCACTCCAAATCTCTCAAGTGATGTGTTTGTGGTATTGCTATTCTTACTCTACATTTTGTAGCTATTATCTTGCTCTCTAGCACAATTTGGTTTAGTACAGCAATTAAAGCAAGTTTAAACTGCAATCACAGTAACAGTCTTTGCTTATCTATTTCTATCCAAGATACATCTTGGAGAAAACTCTGATATCTTCTTGAGTTACGCCTTAAAAGTTTAGCTAACGCCATTCTCCTGGTAAATACTGTTAAGTGTGCAAGAGGAGTTACTTTCCCAGATGGAGTAATGTATCTACAAGGCCTTATGTCATGCAAACTCCTGGCACTTTACTAGGTTTTCTTGGCAGGGATCTATTAGGCCAGTTTAAAACCACCATTGTTCCACAGCCTTTTTAGCAGTGGCCACTGGTAGGCAGCTGATCCTCAAACTCAGCTGGACCACTGATACACCTGTGTGGATTGATCAGTGGCCACTGTCAAAGGAAAAGCTGCCCATGATCCAAAAAATTAGTGCAAGAAGAGCTTGAGGAAGGGCACACAAAGGCATCCCCTAGCCCTTGGAACACTCCAATTTGTTCCATCCATCCGAAAAAGAGTGTGAAATGGAGATTGCTCCATGACTTGTGTGCTGTTAATGCAGTCACGACAAGTATGGCTGCCTTGCAACCTGGTTTTCCATCTCCTACTATGATACCTGAGCAATAGAGTCTATTGATCTCAAAGATTGTTTTTTCATCATTCCCTTGTATCCAGAAGACACTAGTCATTTTGCATTTTCTGTTCCGCCTATCAAGAAGGCAGAACCCTACAAAAGGTATGAATGGATTTCTTTGCCCCAAGGCATGCGAAATTCCCCTACGATCTGCCAAATGTATCTGGCTTGGGAATTGGAACCTGTTCGGCATCAATTCCCTGAGTATATCATCTATCACTGCATGGATGATATATTAGTGGCTGGAAAACAATTAGACTCTGTAACTGTTGTAAAAACCATGACAATTTTGCTAGAGGAAAGGGGTTTAAAAATTGCCTCTGATAAGCTGTATTCTTCTGCTCATTGGACATATCTCGGGTGGCAGATTGATCAGTCTGTAGTGGAGCCACAGAAACTCACCATTACAACTGAGATGAAAACTGTACATGATGTCCAGAAGTGAGTGGGGCATATTCAATGGACTAGACCTATTTGTGGGATAACTAACGAAGAACTTGGAGCATTTATACAGTTATTAGGCACTTCATCTTGGAGAGATGAACGCCGGAGCCTGGATAAGAGACAACATCAGGCCTTGGATCACATTGCCGCAAAGGTTGCTGCATCGCATGCACGTCCTCTGATTGAGCATGTTCCATCTCAACTGATGATCATCAATCAGAGCAAGGAGGGTGACAATTATGCCAAGCATCCTTTTGCCTTGATTTTTCAGTGGGTTAATAGTTGGGTGAGTCCTTTCATTCTTTTGCAATGGGTATTTTTACCTGTAAAACAATTAGAACTATTGCCACGCTAATGGAGCTTTTTGCTCATTTGATTATGAAAGGCAGAGGAGAATATTGGAAATCTGGGGACCTGAACCATATTCAATGGCTCACCAGTATCTTGAATGGGGAATTAGACATTCTGTTTCATTATGGATAGCTTGGGCTGGATATGATGGTAAAATTCACAATGCTTTTCCACGGCACCGGGTGTTATCTTTAGTGGAGCATCAGCGTGTGGAGGACAGACCCTGGAGATCTGACTGTTCAGTATCAAAGCAGACAGTATTTACAGATGCAGGTAAAAGGTCCAAAGGGGCTGCCTGCACTTGGCAGCAAGACAAAGTTGTGGAAAAAGCATGTTATTTTCAGAGAGGTAAAGGATATGTTGCAGACAATAGAACTGAGAGCTGTGATTTGGGCTTTTGAGCATTGGAATAATGAGGCCATTAACAGTGTTTCTCATTCACTTTATGTAGCTGGCTGTGTCCAACACCTTGAAAGAGCAGTACTTAAGGAGGTGACTAGTAAGAGTTTGTATTCCCTTTTAGGCTGATTGCTTAAAACCCTAAATCAATGACGGCAGGAATACTTTATGTTCGTAGTCATCAAGCTCTCCCTGGTCTGTCTGAAGGTAACGCTCGAGCTGATCGGTTAGTAGCCACTGTCTGGCCAATGCCAAACTCTGATAAATTTCAGCAAGCCGAAACTTCCCATGCATTTCTTCATCAATCTGCAAAAATGTTAGGTAAACAATTGGCTATTCCCCTTACTGATGCTTCTAGTATGGTGTGATCCTGTCCTGATCTGTCAACGAGATGGCATTGGTTTAGGCATGGTGTTAACCCTAGGGGTACCCAACCCTTGCAATTATGGCAAATGGATGTAACTTATGCAGAAGAATTTGGTCAGAAAGAATTTGTACGTATTTGCATTGATACCTATGCTTGTGTTTTATGGACTACTCCCTTAACAGGTGAGACGTCATGTTGAGAAACATTTGTACAATTGCTTTGCCATATTAGGTATCCCGTTAGCAATCAAGACTGACAATAGTCCTACTTCCTCTTCCTTAAGCTTGAAAGGTTTCTGTAATTTATGGGGTATTTGATGTGACACTGGTATTCCCCACAATCCTACTGGACAGGAAATTATTGAGCGTGCCCATCAAAAGTTCAAGGGCATGCTGCAAAAACAAAAAGGGGGAACTCCAGGGTTATCCCTGAGGAAAAAACAGCTAAAGCCAATTTTGTGCCTAATTAGCTCAGAACAACGGGAGATAGGGAAGATGCACCTATTCTTGTGCATCATGCCCTCACACATAATCCAAGGGAGGAATTGCCTGACGGCATTCAGGTCATGTTCAAAAGTCCAGGAACAGGGGTGTGGCAAGGACCAGCTACAGCCAAATGAAGAGGAAGAAGTTCTGTGTGCTTACTTACAGATAAAGGCATTTGTTGGATTCCAGCCACGTGGACCTTCACTTCCCCATCACAAGTTGTAAATCAGATAGAAAATGCTTGATATCTGCATAGTTGTGCATGTAAGCCATGGCTTAAGGTTCATTGTATCAAGTGTAACTAAAAAACTTGGCGACAAGTTTGTCAAGAGCATAATTTAGAAGAGGTCCGAGGGAAAAAGGAACAATTTAGACCTATTAAACTAATATGCAAACACCTGCTCTAGAACGCTTAACAGTATTTACCAGGAGAATGGCGTTAGCTAAACTTTTAAGGCGTAACTCAAGAAGATATCAGAGTTTTCTCCAAGATGTATCTTTGATAGAAATAGATAAGCAAAGACTGTTACTGTGATTGCAGTTTAAACTTGCTTTAATTGCTGTACTAAACCAAATTGTGCTAGAGAGCAAGATAATAGCTACAAAATGTAGCTAATGATTGATGAGAAGGTGATCCTCCAAAGTACCATGTTACTCCCCATTTTTTTGCTTACAGAAACTTAAGTTTTGTGTAACTATTCTAACAGTTGGGATGTGCTTTCTGAGGCTGATCAATGTCCATGACAGTTGCCCAAGGGATATTGGTTCATTTGTGGAGATAGGGCTTGGCAGGGCATTCCATCCCACCTTGAAGGTGGCCCATGTAGCATTGGGATGCTCACTGTAATTGCGCCTACTGCCAAAGCGGTCATTAAAAAGAAACAAAGGGGAACAAGATCTGCTCGGCATTATGATGAGAACTGTAGAAGTGATTTCATGCCTTGGAAGGCTGCGAACAGGGTTTGTTTTTACCCCAACTGACTTCAGCAATGCATTGAAACTATTAGATCAGGTTGGATGTTGGCTGAGTAAACAAACTAATGCCACATCCACTGCAAACATGTTGACCGATGTTAATAGTGTTAGACATGCTACCCTTCAAAACAGAGGAGCAATTGATTTTCGTTTACTGGCACAAGGCCACGGTTGTGAGGAATTTGAAGGATTGTGTTGTATGAACCTGTCAGATCATTCTGAATCCACCCACAAAAGCATACAAGACCTGAAAGATTTGACAGCCCAAATTAAAGAAGATGGTGGGTCCTGGATAGATGATTTGTTCCAAGGATGGAGCTTTGCACCCTTGGCTAAGGGAACGTTGCAAGATAGGTGTCTATGTATTGGGTGTTTTGGTAGTGATATTATTAGTAATACCTTGCATATTTCGGTGTGTGTGACGAATGATGAACAAAACTGTCCAAGAAATTTTTATCATACAAGAGAGAGAGGTAGGAAATGGATTCACAGAGAGTTCTTGAACTCTCACGGAGATGGTGGATGAAGGTATAGAAATGGAGGAAGGTTTTGAGTTAAGACCCTGGAACAGACGAGACTTTTTTGCAACAATGACTTGTAACTATTGTCAGGCGTAATTTATGCCCTTTCCACTGACTGGACCTTCACAGCATTAGATTGCTGTGTTGTAATATAGCAACGCTTAGTTCCAGCAAGAACATGCTTTAAGCAGAGAATAAGCAAATATATTATAGTAAGAGTATGAAATAAATGACAAGTAATGAATGACACGATCGGGAAGGTTTCTTTTTGGGTGCACAGAGAGGGGGAATTGTGGGAACCCTTAAAATTAGAGGGTTTTGGGAAAGCTGCAAAAGGCAGGCCCTTAGATACAGCAGAATTGCGAGTAGTGCTAAAGCAACAGTCATGAGATGGGTCAGCAGAAAAATTATTTAAACTGTAGAAAAAGCAAGGGCAAATCGAACAATAGGCCTTGTGAAATAATGCTTGTCTGAATAGCTCTCTAAGCTGCAGAAGGTTTATCTAGCAAGATATTAGGAAGCTTAAAGCTTAAAAATGGAGCTTTTTGCCTTGTGTCTTACAATGAAGTATTGTATCCGAAATAAGCAAGCATTGTTTTAACCAACCATACGTGTGGTTATGGTGATTGGATAGAACTACTGTCAGTATGCTTTTGCTTTGTGTGATTGGTCAAGAAACTTATAAAGAAAGTTGTAACATTATGGTTTTTGGCCTGCTGCCTGGATTTTGAGCTGCTAGCGTCTTCCCATTAGCATAATCATGTAATGAATGAGACTGATGCTGAAAAATAAACAGCTCGAGGCACTTTCCATAGCAGCCCCGTCTCGTTCGCGTCTGTAAATAGCCCCCGGCCGGTGTCACCCTTCAGCATGTTCAGCATGACCTTGAACTCCATGGTGCTGTGCAACTGAAGCAGCAGGACAGGGACCTATGCAGCCTGAGCTGCCCTTGTTCCTCTCTGCCCGTGCACAGAACACAGCGTGGAAGAGAACGGCAGCAGGGCCCTGCGTGTCCCCGCGCTCAGGATTTGTGCCGCTTCAGCTCCATGGACACATGGGTAAAGTGACAAATGTAAACTGTTTATTAGGGAAGGCAAAGTAAAGGGTGAACTGGGAGGCAAAAAAGGGGATGGACAGGGCCTGGGGGCTGGAGGGAGGGAGGGGAGGGTGGAGAGAGAGGGGGGGAGGGAAGGGGGGAGAAAAGGGGAAGGAGGGAGGGAGGGAAGGGGGGAGGAACGGGAAGGAGGGAGGGGGGGAGAGAGGGAGGGAGGGAATGGGGGAGGGAAATGACAACGCGCTCCTGGAGCTTCCCACTGGCTCAGCTGCGACCAACAAGAGCTGTGCCTGCAGTTCCAGCTGGTCCCCTGTGCTCTGCAGGTGGTCTCATCTTCACCGACAAATGGGGGTTGATGAAGGACACAGGTTCTTCTGGTACTGCAGACCAAGTTCAGCAGCTCTTGCCTCGAAGTTCAGCTGGATAAATTTGTTGATGAAGGAGGGGCATTCATATTCCGTCAGGGCTTGAAGGGCTGGAAAAAAGAAGCACAGGGCCACGGTTAGAGGCGGGAATCCAGGCAAACGCTCCTGCCAGGGCCATCCCAGCCGGCTCCTGCTATGGCCAGAAGGGAGGCGGAGACAAGGGCTCGGGCCGGAAGGTGCTGGCCTCGGCTCCCCACGTGCGCCTGAAAGCTCTCCGGGTCTGCCCCCGCCGCCCTTCGTCGGTCCGCACAGGGAGCAGAGCCCTCGGCAGCCCGGGCAGGGATTGTAACTCCGGAGCCGGGATTTGTAGCCGCTTCTGACGGCCCCCACTGGCACCCGCGTGGCCGCCCCCACTCACCCTGACTGAGGACCTGGAGCTCCTCCTTCTGCCCCATCATGAGCACTCCAGCGATCCCTGGCAAGACAGATCCCGTGGCGGCGCCAGGAGGCACAGCTGCCCGACACAGGGGCTGCCAGCCCTGCAGCCGCACTCCCTCCTGGCCCGGCAGGGCTCCTGCCGGGCCCCTGCCGCACGCCGCCGCCCGAGGGCACGGCTGCGGGAGGGCGGTGGCAGCGCCGAGGGCGGCCGGGGCTGCAGCGGCCGGGGCGCGGCTCCCGCTGCCGGGACAGCAGCCAGGCCGGGGGCAGGGAGGGGCGCGGGGCTGCTGGCTCACCGATTAACCTGACGGCCGCCTGTCGCAGGCGCCTCTGTGGGCTCTGCAGGAAGGGCAGGGCCCAGCGCAGGTGCTCGGCCGCTCGGCTCTCGTCGTCAAGCAGCTGCGGGGAGGACCGACGGGGAAGGCTTGATGCGGGCTCTGCCCCTCGGCCGGGCGCTCCCTGCGCCCAGCAGCGGCCGAGCCGGCCCGCACGAGCCAGGGCAAGGAGCGGCGTGTGGGGCGCAGACTGGTGGGCTCGGCTGCGGTGCTGGGCAGGGGCACAGCTGCCAGCCCCAGCAGGAGGGGCAGGAGGCTTCCCCAGCCCGCAGCTGGGGCTCCCTGGCTGTCCTTACCAGGCGCTCAGCAAACTTCATACGCTGCTGCTTCGTCAGCAGCTCCTCCAGGTCCCTCCTCCTCTGGAAGCGGGCTGCACAAAGCAGGGCTTGGAAAGAGGCCTGGAGAGCAGCAGAGAGCCGCAGGTGGCACCAGAGCCCAGGGCACAGGACCCGCATGCCTGTGCCAAGGCCAGGGAAGGCCGGAGCCTGCAAGCTGCCAGGGCAGGAGGCAGCCCAGCTCCTTGCCAGGGATGCAGCAGCCTCACACAAAACCTGACCTTTGCCACGCGCCAGTTGTCATTGTGCCAGTGCAAGAAGAGAGGGAGCAGGCTCTGGCTCACAATTCTCATGAGAGGCTTTCCCCCCTCTTCATCTACCAGCTCCATCACTTTGGTGAAGAGCCGAATGGAGAGCAGCTGCGCCTGGCTGTCGTCCTGGAGGAAAGGAAAAGACCTCAGCACCAACTACTCCAGGCCCATCGGGGCAGAGGCCCAAATGTGCACAAGGCACAACATTTCTGGGCAGCGTCCAGTGGCCATGGCTGGGGGCACAGAGCCTTACATTCTCCAGGTATGGCAGGAGTTGCTCAGCCAGCTTCAGGGTGGTGGCGCTGGGTATCTTGAGGTTTTCCATCTGGAGCATGTGTACGAGCGCAGGGAGGATGATGGCGACCATTGCTACATCTGCATGTGCCAGCTGCTCCAGCAGCTGTTGACAGAGGCCGCGTATTCCTCCACCCTGTGCGCAAGAGCAGGCCGTGCTGTGAAGCCGAGGAGAGCCGCAGCACCAACAGCTGCTTGGGGCACTCGGGCAGTTGAAGTGAGAGGCAGGAGAGCTGGGAGCAGCTGCCTTGGCTGCAAAAGGCCAGCCAAAGCCAAAGGTCTGCGTTGCCCAGCCCCATGCTGTCAACACGGCTTCAGCCACTGCCCCTTCTCACCAGCGAGGGCTCCTTGCTGAGCACCACGAGGCCTCTGAGCTCCGGGTGCAGCCTGTCCCTGCATTCGCTCGGCAGGTGCCTGGACACAGCCAACAGGGCACTGGCACTGTGCTTGGTCAAGTGCACACCCTGCAGGGCCGTGACAGCCTCCAGCCTTCCCTCAGCCACTGCCCTGACAGAGTCTGCTGCACGCTCCGGGGAGGCCGAGGTGACATCAGGCTCTGCACGCAGCTCGGCCGTGCCCTCGGTTGTTGCGGCGCTGGTGTTTCTGCGCCGAAGGCCCAGGAACCTCCACAGTATCTGCAACAGAAGGAAGGAAGGGTGGGAAGAGAGGGACGTTCCATGGCCCACTGCAAGCGCAGCGCTGGGTCGAGCAGTGCCAGCAGGCCCAGGCCAGGTGGGGATGGCCGCACGTACCTGCGCTGCTGTGTGGAAGCGGCCGCGAGTGGGGTCCTGCTCTTGTGTCCCATCCTTGCCGACATCTGGCAAAGAGCAAATGCAGCCAGAGCTGAGGGGCTGCGGGAGAGGCCGGAGAACACGGCCCAGCCCTGCACGGCCCAGGCAGGGACAGGCCCTGGGTGCCCAGGGGATGGAGCACGGCCTGGGGGACAGCCCCAGCCCCTCTTATGTCCTGTCTGCGGGGACGTCCACAGCGGGCAGGGATGGGATGGGGCCAGGCCGGCCACAGGCACCAGCCCTGCGGCCCGGCTCTGCCACTCACCGTCCTGCACTGGCTGCAACTTCTCTGGCTCTGCAGGCTGCTGCGCTGGGGAGGCTGCAGGGCCTTTCATTTTCTTCCCCTTAAGCACCTGGAAGAGGCTGAGCACTCTGCCTGCCATCCTTCTTTCTGACCTGGGAAAAGCTCTGAGTCAGGGAGTCCTGCAGTCTGGCCGCAAGGCCAGCTGCAGGAGTAATGCCTTGGAAGAGCTGTGGTTCAGCGACGAAAGAGCCGGCTGTGTGGGGCTCCTCACAGCACAGCTCTGGCACGTCCTGTCCTGTGATGTGCACTGAGCACTGTGGCGTTGCTTCGTCACCACCAGCACCCACTTCACCACGTGTCACAAAGGGTCCTGTTCCATGGTTCCACGGTTCCATGGTAACCGTGCGCCGTGTCAGCAAGGGCCCTTGGACACGCTGCCAAGTGCTCTGGAGCCACCCCAACCCCGCCGCAAATGCTTCTATTTGGAAGAAATCCATTGCCCCAAGTGTCTAAGACAGCCCAGGACACACTAAGCCCAGCCAAGTGCTCAGGGAGGACTCTCCCGGTGCCAGGCCAGCAGAGCCCAGCTCACTGCTGGCTCTGGAGCAGAGCAGCTTCCAGCAAGCACGGGGCAAATGCATCTTGCCAAGTGTTAAAACACACCAGATAGGGGAGGTGGCATGAATGTGTGCATCAAGGCCTTTGAATTCACAGCTCCCCAAGAGAGCTTTGGGGCACTCGGCTGGACAAACAGAATGCGGCTCAGACCTGTGCTCAAAGGTGGGCAACAAACCCTGCCGCAGGTGCTTGGCTTGGTCTCTGCAGGCCCAGGAAGATGCCAAAGCTGCTCTTCACATCCTTCCCCTGCCCCTCAGCCAAGTGCGAGGACTGAAAGAAACACAGGAAGTCAAATGGAGACACTTGCACCCGTCTCATTGGGGGCTCCTGGGGAAGCAGTTTCCTTGGCAATCAAGCCCCTCTCTTCCAAGGGCACTTCCCCAAATGTGTACATTTCCTGGGCAACCCCAACCCACCCTTAAGTGCGGGGTGCGGAGGTTCATGGGCATCACACCATAACCAATGCGATCCAGTGAAGCTAAATTTATTATTCCTAAAAAGACTCTATTTATAATAAATCTCTACTGTCCACGGGTCTCTGAGCTAATATATGATTGGTAAATCCTAGCTGTTCACACCTCTAAAATAGAATGCTGATTGGATTATCTAATTTTTCATGTGTCTTGCTGGGGTTGTATGGCCCCCCCATGGCTCACTTTCTCAAGCTTGCTGACAAACTTGCCGAGTCCTGATGACTCTTCTTGCATCTTCTTCAAGGATATACCGACCCCATTTCTGAATATGTCCATAATTCATTCTTTGTGAACGTGTTCATTGTTCATGATTACAAGCAGGCTGGATTGTGCATCGGCTGAATATGGCCATTGTCGTGCAAAAACTCCTAGTCACCTCCTTAAGTACTGTTCTTTCAAGGTGTTGGACACAGCCAGCTACATAAAGTGAATGAGAAACACTGTTAATGGCCTCATTATTCCAATGCTCAAAAGCCCAAATCACAACTCTCAATTCTATTGTCTGCAACATATCCTTTACCTCTCTGAAAACAACATGCTTTTTCCACAACTTTGTCTTGCTGCCAAGTGCAGGCAGCCCCTTTGGACCTTTTACCTGCATCTGTAAATACTGTCTGCTTTGATACTGAACAGTCAGATCTCCAGGGTCTGTCCTCCACACGCTGATGGTCCACTAAAGATAACACCCGGTGCCGTGGATAAGCATTGTGAACTTTACCATCATATCCAGCCCAAGCTATCGACAATGAAACAGAATGTCTAATTCCCCATTCAAGATACCGGTGAGCCATTGAATATGGTTCAGGTCCCCAGATTTCCAATATTCTCCTCTGCCCTTCATAATCAAATGAGCAAAAAGCTCCATTAGCGTGGCAATAGTTCTAATTGTTTTACAGGTAAAAATACCCATTGCAAAAGAATGAAAGGACTCGCCCAACTTTTAACCCACTGAAAAATCAAGGCAAAAGGATGCTTGGCATAATTGTCACCCTCCTTGCTCTGATTGATGATCATCAGTTGAGATGGAACATGCTCAATCAGAGGACGTGCATGCGATGTAGCAACCTTTGCGGCAATGTGATCCAAGGCCTGATATTGTCTCTTATCCAGGCTCTGGCGTTCATCTCTCCAAGATGAAGTGCCTAATAACTGTATAAATGCTCCAAGTTCTTCGTTAGTTATGCCACAAATAGGTCTTGTCCATTGAATATGCCCCACTCACTTCTGGACATCATGTACAGTTTTCATCTCAGTTGTAATGGTGAGTTTCTGTGGCTCCACTACAGACTGATCAATCTGCCACCCGAGATATGTCCAATGAGCAGAAGATTACAGCTTATCAGAGGCAATTTTTAAACCCCTTTCCTCTAGCAAAATTGTCATGGTTTTTACAACAGTTACAGAGTCTAATTGTTTTCCAGCCGCTAATATATCATCCATGCAGTGATAGATGATATACTCAGGGAATTGATGCCGAACAGGTTCCAATTCCCAAGCCAGATACATTTGGCAGATCGTAGGGGAATTTCGCATGCCTTGGGGCAAAGAAATCCATTCATACCTTTTGTAGGGTTCTGCCTTCTTGATAGGCGGAACAGAAAATGCAAAATGACTAGTGTCCTCTGGATACAAGGGAATGATGAAAAAACAATCTTTGAGATCAATAGACTCTATTGCTCAGGTATCATAGTAGGAGATGGAAAACCAGGTTGCAAGGCAGCCATACTTGTCGTGACTGCATTAACAGCACACAAGTCATGGAGCAATCTCCATTTCACACTCTTTTTCGGATGGATGGAACAAATTGGAGTGTTCCAAGGGCTAGGGGATGCCTTTGTGTGCCCTTCCTCAAGCTCTTCTTGCACTAATTTTTTGGATCATGGGCAGCTTTTCCTTTGACAGTGGCCACTGATCAATCCACACAGGTGTATCAGTGGTCCAGCTGAGTTTGAGGATCAGCTGCCTACCAGTGGCCACTGCTAAAAAGGCTGTGGAACAATGGTGGTTTTAAACTGGCCTAATAGATCCCTGCCAAGAAAACCTAGTAAAGTGCCAGGAGTTTGCATGACATAAGGCCTTGTAGATACATTACTCCATCTGGGAAAGTAACTCCTCTTGCACACTTAACAGTATTTACCAGGAGAATGGCATTAGCTAAACTTTTAAGGCGTAACTCAAGAAGATATCAGAGTTTTCTCCAAGATGTATCTTGGATAGAAATAGATAAGCAAAGACTGTTAATGTGATTGCAGTTTAAACTTGCTTTAATTGCTGTACTAAACCAAATTGTGCTAGAGAGCAAGATAATAGCTACAAAATGTAGAGTAAGAATAGCAATACCACAAACACATCACTTGAGAGATTTGGAGTGAGAACGAGCTAAAGCAGTTTGAGCAAAGCGCAGGCGTAATGGACAACAAGGACAACAATGGCACCAGTCTGGCAAACATTAACAATGTTGCTTAGTGGAGTGATTAAGGAAACGCAGGGGGTATACAAGATAGAGCAGCGAGCTAACATGAGGGTTACATAGGCTAACAGAACAAGGCAAGAATCTTTCTGCCTATCACAAGCTCCACCTCCGGATCCATTTGGCACCTGTTTAATTGGAATTCCTTTAGACTCAATGGAATAATTAGGAAATTGGACCAGAGCTCAAATTTAGGGCAACTTAAGTAAGGCCTGTTCAAATTGGTGCACTAATCAAAATGGGATGATCACAGAAATTTGGTGTGAAAAACAAAGCATCCCTAGAAATCCGTTAGGAATTCAGGCCTTTACAATCGGTCAAGGTTTAAATACTACACGTCAGTAACCACAGAAACTGGATATTTTGGGATCAGTGCCAGGAAATTACTGTTTGTTCTATGAGTACCACAGGCGTAAAAAGCTGATTAGGGAGAAATGAGAAAAACCCAGCAATGATGGCACTTGGATATCTCCTGTTTCTTCCTGGTATTACAATACCATGGCATACTGCACCAATTGGACATGGTTGTATCCCTAAAACCAAAATCTGCAAGGATGTCACCTCCTGGAGATTTTCTCATTTGTGGAGATAAAGCTTAGCCTGCGATTCCTGAGAAAGCATGAGGAGGACTGTGCTATTTTGGGAAATTGACACTGTTTGCCCCTAGCATTAAACAGATGCTTGACATCAGGCACAAATTCCAATGTCCAAAATGTATTGTGCATCTATTAGGCTCAGACTGTAAGGATAATGTAGAATTGTAGAATATGCCTTTGGTTATACTGGCATCACTTTTTACACCAGGAGTAGCTTCATCACAGGCCCTTACACAATTCAAACGATTGGCTTGTTGGACAGACAAACAAATTAACATTACATCTGCAATACTGAATGAGCTTACCACTGATGTAGGCAGCATACGCCACACTGTATTACAGGCTAGGGCTGCAATAATGTTTTTGTTGCTAGCACAGAGAGATGGGTGTGAAGATTTTGAAGGGATGTGTTGCATGAATCTCTGAGCACTCTGAATCTATGGACCAGAAAGTGTCATTGCTTAAGGAGAACATGATAAAGCTGACAGTTGCTTAGAATTCTTTGGATGAGTGGCTAAAATCCTGGGGAATAACAGGCTGGCTCAAGGACTTAGTACTCTTTGTTGTTAGGTATTCTTGGCTCTGTAATGAATAAGTAATTTTAAATATTATTGGCTTTGTATTTGATTCTTTTTTCAATTCTGCTAATAGTGCCTTGCTTACTAGGCTGTGTGCAAAAAGTAATTGACCGTGCTTTTAAATCAGTCTGGCTTGTGCAAAAACAAAAGTGGGGAACTGTTGAAGATATTTTGCAGGTGGAGGAGTTTTTGCAAGACAATGGCCATATTCAACCGATGCACAATCCAGCCTGCTTGTAATCATGGACAATGAACACGTTCACAAAGAATGAATTATGGACATATTCAGAAATGGGGTCGGTATATCCTCGAAAAAGGTGCAAGAAGAAGAGTCATCAGGACTCAGCAAGTTTGTCAGCAAGCTTGGGAAAGTGAGCCATGGGTGGGCCATACAACCCCAGCAAGATGTGTGAAAAATTAGATGATCCAATCAGCATTCTATTTTAGATGTGTGAACAGCTAGGATTAACTAATCATGTATTAGCTAGAGACGCGTGGACAGTAGAGATTTATTGTAAATAGAGTCTTTTTAGGAATAATAAATTTAGCTTCACTGGATCATATTGGTTATGGTGTGATGTCCATGAACCTCTGCACCCTGCACTTAAGGGTGGGTTGGTGTGTCCCAGGAACTGTACACATTTGGGGAAGTGCCCTTGGAAGAGAGGGGCTTGATTCCCAAGGAAACTGCTTCCCCAGGAGCCCCCAGTGAGACAGGTGCAAGTGTCTCCATTTGACTTCCTGTGTTTCCTTCAGTCCTTGCACTTGGCTGAGGCGCAGGGGAAGGATGTGAAGAGCAGCTTTGGCATCTGCCTGGGCCTGCAGAGACCAAGCCAAGCACCTGCGGCAGGCTTTGTTGCCCATCTTTGAGCACAGGTCTGAGCCGGATCCTGTTTGTCCAGCTGAGTGCCCCAAAGCTCTCTTGGGGAGCTGTGAATTCAAAGGCCTTGATGCACACATTCATGCCGCTTCCCCTATCTGGTGTGTTTTAACACTTGGCAAGATGCATTTGCCCCGTGCTTGCTGGAAGCTGCTCTGCTCCAGAGCCAGCAGTGAGCTGGGCTCTGCTGGCCTGGCACTGTGGAGAGTCCTCCCCTGAGCACTTGGCTGGGCTTAGTGTGTCCTGGGCTGTCTTAGACTCTTGGGGCAATGGATTTCTTCCAAATAGAAGCATTTGCGGCGGGGTTGGGGTGGCTCCAGAGCACTTGGCAGCGTGTCCAAGGACCCTTGCTGACATGGCGCACGGTTACCATGGAACCGTAGAACCATGGAACAGGACCCTTTGTGACACGTGGTGAAGTGGGAGCTGGTGGTGACAAAGCAACGCCACAGTGCTCAGTGCACATCACAGGACAGGACGTGCCAGAGCTGTGCTGTGAGGAGCCCCACACAGCCGGCTCTTTCGTCGCTGAACCACAGCTCTTCCAAGGCGTTACTCCTGCGGCTGGCCTTGCGGCCAGACTGCAGGACTCCCTGACTCAGAGCTTTTCCCAGGTCAGAAAGAAGGATGGCAGGCAGAGTGCTCAGCCTCTTCCGGGTGCTTAAGGGGAAGAAAACGAAAGGCCCTGCAGCCTCCCCAGCGCAGCAGCCTGCAGAACCAGAGAAGTTGCAGCCAGTGCAGAACGGTGAGTGGCAGAGCCGGGCTGCAGGGCTGGTGCCTGCGGCCGGCCTGGCCCCATCCCATCCCTGCCCGCTGTGGACGTCCCCGCAGACAGGACATAAGAGGGGCTGGGGCTGTCCCCCAGGCCGTGCTCCATCCCCTGGGCACCCAGGGCCTGTCCCTGCCTGGGCCGTGCAGGGCTGGGCCGTGTTCTCCGGCCTCTCCCGCAGCCCCTCAGCTCTGGCTGCATTTGCTCTTTGCCAGATGTCGGCAAGGATGGGACACAAGAGCAGGACCCCACTCGCGGCCGCTTCCACAGAGCAGCACGGGTACCTGCGGCCATCCCCAGCTGGGCTGGGCCTGCTGGCACTGCTCGGCCCAGCGCCGCGCTCGGAGCAGGCCACAGAATGTCCCTCTCTTCCCGCCCTTCCGTTGCAGATACTGCGGAGGTTCCTGGGCCTTGGGCGCAGAAACACCAGCGCCGCAACAACCGAGGGTACGGCTGAGCTGCGGGCAGAGGCTGATGTCACCTCAGCCTCCCCGGAGCGTGCAGCAGACTCTGTCAGGGCAGTGGCTGAGGGAAGGCTGGAGGCTGTCACGGCCCTGCAGGGTGTGCACTTGACCAAGCACAGTGCCAGTGCCCTGTTGGCTGTGTCCAGGCACCTGCCGAGCGAATGCAGGGACAGGCTGCACCCGGAGCTCAGAGGCCTCGTGGTGCTCAGCCAGGAGCACTCACTGGTGAGAAGGGGCAGTGGCTGAAGACACGCTGACAGCGTGGGGCTGGGCAACACAGATCTTTGGCCTTGGCTGGCCTTTGGCAGCAGAGGCAGCTGCTCCCAGCTCTCCTGCCTCTCACTTCAGCTGCCCGAGTGCCCCAAGCAGCTGTTGGTGCTGCGGCTGTCCTCAGCTTCACAGCATGGCCTGCCCTTGCACACAGGGTGGAGGAATAGGCAGCCTCTGTCAACACCTGCTGGAGCAGCTGGCACATGCAGATGTAGCAATGGTCGCCATCATCCTCCCTGTGCTCACACACATCCTCCACATGGAAGACCTCAAGATACCCAGCGCCACCACCCTGAAGCTGGCTGAGCAACTCCTGCCATACCTGGAGAATGTAAGGCTCTGTGCCCCCAGCCATGGCCACTGGACGCTGCCCAGAAATGTTGTGCCTTGTGCACATTTGGGCCTCTGCCCCGATGGGCCTGGAGTAGTTGGTGCTGAGGTCTTTTCCTTTCCTCCAGGACAGCCAGGTGCAGCTGCTCTCCATTCGGCTCTTCTGCAAAGTGATGGAGCTGGTAGAGGAAGAGGGGGAAAAGCCTTGCATGAGAATTGTGAGCCAGAGCCTGCTCCCTCTCTCCTTGCTCTGGCACGATGACAACCGGGCTGTGGCAAAGGTCAGGTTTTGTGTGACGCTGCTGCATCCCTGGCAAGGAGCTGGGCTGCCTCCTGCCCTGGCAGCTTGCAGGCTCCGGCCTTCCCTGGCCTTGGCACAGGCATGCGGGTCCTGTGCCCTGGGCTCTGGTGCCACCTGCGGCTCTCTGCTGCTCTCCAGGCCTCTTTCCAAGCCCTGCTTTGTGCAGCCCGCTTCCAGAGGAGGAGGGACCTGGAGGAGCTGCTGACGAAGCAGCAGCAGATGAAGTTTGCTGAGCGCCTGGTAAGGACAGCCAGGGAGCCCCAGCTGCGGGCTGGGGAAGCATCCTGCCCCTCCTGCTGGGGCTGGCAGCTGTGCCCCTGCCCAGCACCGCAGCCGAGCCCACCAGTCTGCGCCCCACACGCCGCTCCTTGCCCTGGCTCGTGCGGGCCGGCTCGGCCGCTGCTGGGCGCAGGGAGCGCCCGGCCGAGGGGCAGAGCCCGCATCAAGCCTTCCCCGTCGGTCCTCCCCGCAGCTGCTTGACGACGAGAGCCGAGCGGCCGAGCACCTGCGCTGGGCCCTGCCCTTCCTGCAGAGCCCACAGAGGCGCCTGCGACAGGCGGCCGTCAGGTTAATCGGTGAGCCAGCAGCCCCGCGCCCCTCCCTGCCCCCGGCCTGGCTGCTGTCCCGGCAGCGGGAGCCGCGCCCCGGCCGCTGCAGCCCCGGCCGCCCTCGGCGCTGCCACCGCCCTCCCGCAGCCGTGCCCTCGGGCGGCGGCGTGCGGCAGGGGCCCGGCAGGAGCCCTGCCGGGCCAGGAGGGAGTGCGGCTGCAGGGCTGGCAGCCCCTGTGTCGGGCAGCTGTGCCTCCTGGCGCCGCCACGGGCTCTGTCTTGCCAGGGATCGCTGGAGTGCTCATGATGGGGCAGAAGGAGGAGCTCCAGGTCCTCAGTCAGGGTGAGTGGGGGCGGCCACGCGGGTGCCAGTGGGGGCCGTCAGAAGCGGCTACAAATCCCGGCTCCGGAGTTACAATCCCTGCCCGGGCTGCCGAGGGCTCTGCTCCCTGTGCGGACCGACGAAGGGCGGCGGGGGCAGACCCGGAGAGCTTTCAGGCGCACGTGGGGGAGCCGAGGCCAGCACCTTCCGGCCCGAGCCCTTGTCTCCGCCTCCCTTCTGGCCATAGCAGGAGCCGGCTGGGATGGCCCTGGCAGGAGCGTTTGCCTGGATTCCCGCCTCTAACCGTGGCCCTGTGCTTCTTTTTTCCAGCCCTTCAAGCCCTGACGGAATATGAATGCCCCTCCTTCATCAACAAATTTATCCAGCTGAACTTCGAGGCAAGAGCTGCTGAACTTGGTCTGCAGTACCAGAAGAACCTGTGTCCTTCATCAACCCCCATTTGTCGGTGAAGATGAGACCACCTGCAGAGCACAGGGGACCAGCTGGAACTGCAGGCACAGCTCTTGTTGGTCACAGCTGAGCCAGTGGGAAGCTCCAGGAGCGCAGTTGTCATTTCCCTCCCTCCTTCCCTCCCTCCTACCCCTTCCTCCCCCATTCCCTCCCCCCCTCTCTCCCACCCTCCCCTCCCTCCCTCCAGCCCCCAGGCCCTGTCCATCCCCTTTTTTGCCTCCCAGTTCACCCTTTACTTTGCCTTCCCTAATAAACAGTTTACATTTGTCACTTTACCCATGTGTCCATGGAGCTGAAGCGGCACAAATCCTGAGCGCGGGGACACGCAGGGCCCTGCTGCCGTTCTCTTCCACACTGTGTTCTGTGCACGGGCAGAGAGGAACAAGGGCAGCTCAGGCTGCATAGGTCCCTGTCCTGCTGCTTCAGTTGCCCAGCACCATGGAGTTCAAGGTCATGCTGAACATGCTGAAGGGTGACACCGGCCGGGGGCTATTTACAGACGCGAACGAGACGGGGCTGCTATGGAAAGTGCCTCGAGCTGTTTATTTTTCAGCATCAGTCTCATTCATTACATGATTATGCTAATGCGATGATGCTAGCAGCTCAAAGTCCAGGCAGCAGGCCAAAAACCATAATGTTACAACTTTCTTTATAAGTTTCTTGACCAATCACACAAAGCAAAAGCATACTGACAGTAGTTCTATCCAATCACCATAACCACACGTATGGTTGGTTAAAACAATACTTGCTTATTTCGGATACAATACTTCATTGTTAGACACAAGGCAAAGAGCTCCATTTTTAAGCTTTAAGCTTCCTAATATCTTGCTAGATAAACCTTCTGCAGCTTAGAGAGCTATTCAGACAAGCATTATTTCACAAGGCCTATTGTTCGATTTGCCCTTGCTTTTTCTACAGTTTAAATAATTTTTCTGCTGACCTATCTCATGACTGTTGCTTTAGCTCTACTCACAATTCTGCTGTATCTAAGGCCTGCCTTTTGCAGCTTTCCCAAAACCCTCTAATTTTAAGGGTTCCCACAATTCCCCCTCTCTGTGCACCCAAAAAGAAACCTTCCCGATCGTGTCATTCATTACTTGTCATTTATTTCGTACTCTTACTATAATATTTGCTGTTGGGGCTTGTTGCCAGAGGACAAGCCAGCCCAGATCAGTACCCCCACCGGCCTTTCAGGTGGGTCATGCGACACCTCAGTAGTGACAAAGTGCTCAGGGAAACCATCACACCAAACGCCCCATCCTTCATGCTCCGCATCACTGATCTGTTCCCAGGACAACCAAAGGTAGACCCCAATTCCCCACACGCCACACACATGTACCTATCCTACTGGTGCCCAGCTTCAAACCCAGGAAAAAGCTACTGCAATCACCCAGGGTGGGGATTTTGTGGGCACTGGGGCTGCGAAACCATTGTTACAGATGCCAGACCGTCAGGGCCTGGGTGGGATCCACAAGAGCCCGACAAATTCTTACAGTTTGCCTGGGCACCCAGCGGCTGCAAAACACCCATCTTCCTCCAGGGAAGCTTTTATCGCAATTGCCACAAAATCCCAAAAATTCGAAAATGCGCTAGCTATAACATGACAGTCTTGCAGCCACATCACCCCAGTTGGGCCATCGGCCGAACGTGGACAGTTGTCCTTCAAGGGTCAAAAGAGAGAGTAAATGTGCGAATTATCAGGCTCCAACCGTCGGCGCCCCGAGCGGTCGGACCAAACAAAGTGATTAAAAGCGTGCCGAAAGGGAAAAACGCAACCTACCCTAAAATCCTACCCACTAGATTTAGCAAAGTCCCAACCGGCCATGCGGAAGTCTTTCAGACAGACCGCGCAGCCAGGTCGGACTCAGACCCAATCCTTCGTATGTTAGAAGCTACCTTTATATCCCAGCATGAATCCAACCCTAACCTAACCGAATCCTGCTGGCTTTGCTACGATGTCAAACCTCCCTGTTATGAAGGAATCGCTTTAAACACTCCCTTCAGTTACTCCACAGCCGATGCCCCTCACCAGTGCAGATGGGAAACCCCTCGCAAAGGAATCACCCTGAGTCAAGTCACAGGCCAGGGCAGATGCTTTGGCAATGCAACCCTAGCTAGGCGGAGAGGCAACGTCTGCACCAAAGTTGTCAAGCCTAACAGGAAAAACAATAAGTGGGTAGTCCCATTCACACCTGGGATGTGGGTTTGCCAGCGATCTGAAGTGAGTCCCTGTGTGTCCCTTGCCAAATTTGATGACTCTAACGACTTTTGTGTCCAAGATCTGATTGTTCCTAGGGTCCTGTACCACCTTTTTGAGGAACCCAGCCGGCTCCACAAAAGAGAAATAATAACAGGTGTAACTATCACGATGTTGCTCGGTTTAGGAGCAGCAAGAACGGCAACGGGTGTCTCAGCCCTAGCGACACAGCACCAAGGACTGTCCCAGCTGCAAATGACCATCGATGAGGACCTGCAAAGGATCGAGAAATCCATCTCCTTCCTGGAGAAGTCAGTCTCCTCTCTCTCGGAAGTGGTCTTGCAGAACAGGCGAGGTCTGCATCTGCTGTTCATGCAGCAAGGAGGCCTGTGTGCTATCTTGAGAGAGGAGTGCTGCTTCTATGCAGACCACACAGGAGTCATAAGAGACTCCATGGCAGAACTCTGAAACAGACTGGCTCAGAGGCAGAAGGACAGGGAGGCCCAACAGGGCTGGTTCGAGTCCTGGTTCAATCAATCACCATGGCTAACCACTCTGATTTCTACCCTAATAGGTCCATTGGCATTGCTGCTTCTAACGGTTACCTTCGGACCTTGCCTGCTGAACAAGCTGGTCTCATTCATTCAGGCCCGCCTGGAACGGGCCAACATCCTGTTCATCGGCCGGCGAATCCAACCAGGGAACACTGCCAGCCACAAGTCCTAACCTTGACTGGCGAAAACTTATTCAGATTTACCAAACCCCCTTTTCCTTATCGAACTACAACCTTATACCTCATTTCAGTATATGACTACCTCATTCATTTGTGAAAAAGGGGGGGGAGATGTAGCAGGTAGGGCCTGGCGTTCGGAAGATCTCGTGATGTTACGGGAAGACACGGCCCCTGTCCCCTTAGATAAGAAAATTAACATAGGAATGTAGCCCCCTGAACCAGATGCCAGTAACTTTCCACTTGCCCAGTAACTTTCCATTCCCTACCAACCATAGATGGTAAGGACAGACCCTCACCTGACGTAGAGGCCCCCTAGACTATAAAACCCCACTAGAAGAGAGAATAAAGGCCTTTGATCCTCCACCATATTGGTGTCCGCGTGTTTCTTAGGCCCGAGCGACCCTGGGGAAGGGGGTCGCCGTGCTGTTTCCTGAAACCAGGCCGCCTGCCTTGTATCAGAAGGCAACACTCTACCAATCTAAATAACTGTACAACTGCATCAATAGAAATATACAGCTATACATCCGGATATATATGTAAATATAGCAGATATAGAAATAGATCAATATACAGCTAAAACTACAAAACCAGACATATATGCCGATACAAATACCAATATAGCTATTTAAAAAGAGATATACCAAAAACTACATCAATACAAATAGATACCTATACAACTGTATTATACTTATGGAAATCTAAACACGGATATTACAACGTACATAAAGAACTAGATACATATACACACAAAGATGTAACTGCAAACCTCTATGTATGTATATGCGTCCATATATACATATAACATTCATAAATATAATATATATTAATAACTATGTTATAATATAATATGTATAGAAATAGGCCTGTACAAATAGCAGGCTACATATGTACAAGTCCATATAATTATCCCTGTTCACATGCAAGTCCGTGTATCTTTAAACAGAGCTCCAAGCAGAGGGATCCCAGCTGCTCCATCTTCAAAGCCTCTCTCTCGGTCTCCTCCTCCCCTGCCGAGCAGCTCTCCTGGTCAGCGACAGCAGATGGGATATCTGGCAAGCAAAGGGAACACTGAGTGAGTATGGGGACGCTTCCCTTGGCAGCAGCTACACTTCCATCAGGGAAGCGGAAATGTCAGAGCCTCCCCAGGAGAGTCGGAAAGAGAAAGCAGCTGAGCGAGCCCGGCTGTGGTGAGCGCAGCCGCGGCGGGACTGTCCCGCAGCCCCGGCAGCCCGGCAGAGGCGGCACAGCTCCCGGGCCCTGCCGCCACAGCTGCCTTGCCCAAGGACAGCCCCTGTGCCAGCCGGGGCAGCTGTGCTGAGCAGCCCCGGCACGGGCAGGGCCCGCTCCTGCCCCACCGGGCAGTGCCCACGGCCGCAGCCCACGGCAGCCTCAGCCCCAGCCTGCCTCCCCAGGCCTGCAGCCTCAGCCGGGCTCTCTCCAGGCTGGCAGCAGCAGCTCCCCTGCTCTTGCTGCTGGCCTTCAGCTCCTCCCTGCTGCCTCCCGTCAGTCTCCGGCTGTCCCTCAAGGTCTTCCTTGCAGCTCTGGCAAAAGTGGAGGCTCTGGAATTGCTTCCAAGGCCTGGCAGAGCTGCAGTCCCGGAGCCCTCTGCGCTCCCTGCTGGCCCCCTCCATCCCCTCAGCCCCGCCATGCTCTCGGTGAAGCCCCAGCCCCCTTCATTTTCTTCAGCCCCTCACAGTCCTCTCACCCCCTCAGTCCCTTCTGAGCCATCCCGTCCCCTGTGCCAGCCCGTCAGCCTGTGCCACTTCCCTGTCACCTCAGTGCCACCATGGCCCTCGGCTGCCCCACAGCCCTCAGCCCCAGCAGCAGCTCAGGGTCACCGTCCCTTCGGCGCCACCGCCCCCTCAGCCCCCTCAGTCTCACCGTCCTTCAGCAGTTCCTCAGGGGACAGTGCCTGGGGCCAGCGGCAGCTCCCACCGCTCCAGGGACAGCCGGGGCTGGAAGTGCTGCTCCACCCGGCCCGGCCGCCAGCTCGGACCCAGCACAGGGACAGGGGACACAGGGGGCACCAGGGGAAAAGCAAGAGGTGAAAATGGCAGCCGAGGGGGGAAAGAGGTAAAAATGCAGCCTAGGCTTACACAGCTCAATCTATGCATCTAAACTTCCACATACCTCTAACTAAATAACTATGCATATTTCTAGATTTATATCTAAGCATCTAAATTAAGGTATCTAAATGTAGACGTCTAAATGTAACTCTATTAATGTATAAATGTAAATCTCAAAATCTAGAAATGTAACTAATTCTATCCCATCTATAACAATATAGATCAATTTAACTATATAGATGTATATATATGCACATATAAACACACCTCTGTAAATCCATAAATGCAACTATATGAATATAGAAAGAGAATTGTAGAAATCTATAAATCTATGTGTACACGAAGGGATTCCACCCGTCTGATGCTCACAGGCTCTGCCTCTGATCCTTCTTCCCATGCAGGGCAGCACTCCTGGCAAGGCAGATCAGCTGGAAGTCTGGGAAGCAAAGGGAACACTGGGTCAATGTTGGCCTCTGCGCATCATTTCTCCCTTTGGAAGTAATTGTCCTTCTATCAAAGTCTGTAAAAGATGGCCGGAAAGGCAAAATCTCACTTGGCAATTTGAAGCCTGCTTTTTAGAGAGCCAGACTCCTTCCAAGTGTTTAAAACTTCAGAAGTTTTGAAGTATCCCAATAAAGTCAAAGCCCTTGCAGTGCAAAGGGCCCCCATGAGAGCTTGAAACACAGACAGTGCCAGCTGCCACAAAGAAGCCCAGCCTGGTTCTTTCTCTGTGCTGACAGAGAGACCTCAGTCCTCACTGAAATGGCTGAAGCTGAAGGTGCTGGGAGCTGAGTTATGAACTAGCACCGTTCCCTGCCGTCTACAACCTGCCCTCTGCAGTGAGCAACAGCTCCTCCAAAACAACCACCAGCTCTCGGTCACCCCAGAGGGAAAGAGCTCCCTAACAGGACTGCAGGCAGCACCAGCTTTGCTCAAGAATGTAGACCCAAAGTGCTCTCTCTCCCCTTTAGTTCTTGCTAATTTAAAGGGGTAATTTCAGTTTTTCCTTGAGCTACTGGATTTGTGAGTAATGATTTTCTTTGGCCTCAGAGCTTCTGCTGCTAGTATTTTTAATGTATCTCACTACAGCTATCAGCAGACTGGCACTACATGGATTTAATGCTTGGAGACAAAAATCTCAGACTTCTACACTGACCTTTTGGTGGGCTTTTTCTCTCTTGCTTCAAGACTCACTCAGGGTTGCCTTCAGAGCACTGACATCCTGCAGCAAACTTATCCATGGACATCAGCACAAAACTGGGACACACTGGCTTGGTGACACAACTCCCACAAGGTCAGGTTTATTCCCTGCTCTCTGCCCCAGCAGAGGACTCAGTGTCCGAGCCTCTGGAGAAGCGTGGAGGGCAGGGCTCAGGCAGGTTGTGCCCGTGCAGGAGTTGAACTCAAGGCACCAGGAAGCACCAAGCCTGCAGACAGGAACTCAACCCTTCTCATCTCCCTTCCTGCCAGAGGCAGGCTCAGAGCAGCCATCTCACCCCTCTCTAAACCAGTGGTGGCTCTGTCCTTACCAAGCTCCTCGGGCTCCTGGGAATTGTTCCCACAGCTCTCGGTGCCAGGCAAAGCTCCCTCTGCTGCAGCTCTGTCCGCAGGCTCCCCTCCTGAGGACTCAGGGGCAACATTAATATTCCCCTTGAAAGAGAAACAGAAAGGAAGAAACCCTTCTCACCACTTACACAAAACACCTGGTCCAACACCTCCATGGCTCACATGCTTAATCCCTTGTTCCTAACAAGAACTCTGGGCCCCAAAGCCCTTTGACAGTCAGAAAAATTTGACTTCTGAAACACAGTCCAAGAGCTGTCAAAGCTGACAGTGACAGTGTTGAACATGGGGGTGACACTGAACGCATGGAATGGCTGCTAAGGAGGAGTCCTGCCAGCTCCTGGCACAGGGATGTGCTCTTCCCTCCACAGCCCTGAGCACACCAGTCTCATCCAGGCTGCAGCTTGGCAGGGACAGCATGGGAACACACATCTCTTCCCACAGAGATGCCCAAGAGCAAGGGGACTGAGATCTGCAACGTGGACAGCATAGACTGGCCAGTTTGCCCAGCTGAGGATTTCCCAGATGGAAACTGGACTGCAGGCAGCAGCTTTCTGAGAGGACAAGAAAGCTGCAGCTGCAGCCCAGCCCCAGCCACGGCTCTGGGAGTGCCCACACGCACGGCAGGGCTCACACAGCAGCAGCAGCTGCAGCCCAGCCCTTGCTTTGCCTTGGCCTTTTCACCCAAAAGAGGCACAGCCCACATCTGCTGCTGCAACAGAGGCACCTCTGGCATGCCCCTCCCTGCACGGGACACTGGGCCTACAGTGCCACTTCTTCTCTTCTTTCCCATCAAACAAACCTACAAAGAAACTACAAAGCTTCCACTTCCTTGCCACAAATGCTCCTGCATCAGGGATTCTTCCCAGGAAAAGGAGCAGCCAAACTTGGCCAACACAGGCTCACACATTTTCATCCTTACTCAGGGATGACATTTTCATTCCCTCTTCTTTAGGAAATCTTACTTTACCAAGCAAAGCCTTCCTTGTCCATTCACAGCTGAACTCAAGAAGCTTTTCCTTCTCAGCCATGTAGCAACATTCACAAGCTCTCAGTTCAGCCCCTTCCTTCCCTGTCCAATGCAGTTGCCCAAGCAGAGGGAGAAAACATCTCCTCCAGTGTCTCAAGGTCTCAAGCACCATGTCCAGATCCAGGGGTGGCAATTCCTCTTCCCCAGAAGTATTCCACAGCCAGCAGGGGGCTGTCCATGCTGCAGAATCTGCACTGCCAGCTGGAGCACTGGGGGCTGAAGTGTCTGGGGTGGCTGCAAGAATCCAAACATATTGGTCAGGCTCCACAATGTGTCTTTGGGATGCAGAGCTCTAGTGCTGCCTTGGATCAAACATCACAGGAAGCACACAGCAACTTCAGTACCAGAAATGTATTCAGACTTCCCAGGGGATTGGAGGAGTGAGTTCTTCCTCTTAAAAATATTTATCCTAATTGACATGTACATAGATTAAAGTATGGACTGAAAATCTGATGTAGACACACACAGAGACACACACACACACAAACAAACCCCTTATAATCACAGCTTTTTGCATCTTCTCAGCAGCTTTGGGATTTGGCTACATTTGGTTTCTCATCACAAAAACCACAGAAAATGGATTCACCCAGAAAGTGCCACGACCTGCAGACATGCATGCTAAACTTGTACTGTGAGTTTATCCTGTAAACAGCCTTGAGGATGAGGCCATATTCTGCAGCTGCAGCTGTTGTGGGGCACACAGAGCTCATTTCAGTGGCATGGCTTGATTTGCAGGGCAGACAGTCTTGAACATCTGCAATGTCCTATCAGAGTCCTAGTTTGGCTTCATTCACAGAAAGAGGAGAGTGCACCTAACACTGACCACTTGATAGGCAATATCTTTCACCTTGCCCTTGTACCCCTACAGAGAGGCTGTCTGCAAAATGCCCAGAACACCCTCCAAATCCGCAGTGAGGACAGGAATAGCAGGCAGAGAATCTTTCTGGTTTCAAGGTCTCCCTTCCTAGGTGACTTGACACTTTCTACCTGATTCTCACTTGAGATCTACCCATGATAGAGCACTGCAGGGAAACACTTTAAAGAGTCATTAACCAGGACCTGCTTGCAAAGCAAGGGTAGAAGCTCTTTCCCTCCCTGATGGGCTGCAGGCTGGCAACTGCTTCTCTGAAGATGTGCAGCTGCTCCTCTCTGGAGAGGCCATGGAAGGGTTGTGATGGTCTGTGGGTACCAGAGGAACGATGAGCTCAGGTTGGCATTTTATCTCCATGGGAACCAGCGGAATGAAGAACTCACAGTGGAGATGAAATTTGCCTGTTTCTGGTTCCTCTGATGAAACCCCAAGAAGTCCAGATGAAGCAAACACCTTTTCCCAAGAAGCTAGGAAAACCTGAGTCCTGAGAACCTGCACTTAGCCTGAAAGGCCTGGAGGCAGCTCTAAATCCTCAGGTGAGGCAGCACTGAGGTCCTGGTATGAGAGTGCTGTGTAGCAGTGAGGGAAGGAAAAGGGAAGCAAAGGGAAGGCTGGGTCACTACTGGTCTTTGGGTGTGTTTCCCTTGGCAGCAATTGTACTTCTGTCAGGGAAAACAAAAGCTCCCAGAACTGTTAAAACTGAAAAACTGAAAAACTGAAAGAGGACAAAGCCTCTCTAACTAGTCAAAGTTAGAAAGTGGTATGTTTATTATGCTGGCGGCCGGCACAGGGGAGGGTCATTCCCTAAATGCGTGACAACTGCTGGCCAGGCTTGGCTCGGCACGGCACAGCACAGCACGTTGCAGCAGGACAGGGAAGGGCAAGGTAGGTAGGGAAGGGCAGAGCAGGGCACTGGCATCAGTGACAGGCTCTGTCCCCATTCTGCATCCCCTGCCTGGGTCACCATCAGTGGCAGAGAGGAAGGACATTGCTCTGGCTTGGCTGGGGAAAGGATGAAAACAGGGAGTTAGAAAACATTCATTTGGACTCCTTTTCAGCAGACTAGCTGGTTTTATCTCAGCATGTCTGCCTGTCTTTTGCAGAGTTGGCACATTTCTCATGATTTGGAGTCAGCTACAGCAGAAGGAATGGGCAGCAATTTTGTCAGCATGGATATCAAAGCTAAAGTGCTGCCCCGTGGATGGATGTTGCTTTCTTCAAGGGATTTTTTGCCTAGAATTGTAGCAAACTCATGCTGGTGTCTTCCCAAACAGGGTTGCCTTTTCCTTTCTTCAGGAATCACCTCTTCTTTTTCTTCTCCCCATCTGGGGAGAGTTCCCATGCAAATGTCTCTTGCAGCCAACTCTTGTCACTGTAGACTGACAAAGAAGATCTTGCAGTGGAGAGAGACTCCCTAGAGCTGCTGTGGGGAGCTGAAGAGAGAAGCTTTGTCCCTTAGTCTTTTAGTCTTGTTGGGGATGTGAAAAACCACTGCTCACTTTGATAATTTTATAAGGTTCATTAAATCTTAACAAAAATACGACAAAGGACTACATAAGGAAAAAGCTACAGCGCTGGCAACTGCCCCTCTTGCAGACCACGTGGCTGGTTCTTCTTCAAGATGGATGCTCAGTCTTTTATACCCCTGGGGGTTCCATCAGCCAGCCCTGGCCCCTCTCAGAGTGTCAGTCAGCTCTTCTTTGCCATTTATTGATGGAAAATGCTTTCTTGTACCTGGATCAGAGGTCAGGTGTTGCCATGCCACACCCCCTCAGCAACAAGCTTTTCCATTCCCACCTGCCCCATACAAGGGACTTGTCCTAGACAATCCAGGCTGTCTGATGGCAACAATACAGGGGGAAAACAGAGGACATCTAAACTGCAATAACATAACTACACATGACTGAAGCTTTTCTTAATATTCACACAATAGTTATCTTTTAATTGCAAGACCAAATCATCTCATTATCCATCTATAACAGGAGCTTCATGTGCTCTCCCTGGCAGTAAAATTCTTGGGTGTCATGATTATGAGCCTGGATTTACCTAGGCTTTTAAATGGAGAAAACTTGGAGACATTTTTCTATGCAGTTCCTAGAAAACAAAGCTACATTTTCAGTGGAGGTTCTATTGTATTTTGATTCATCTCTGATGGACTTATGGGTTTATTTGCTGCTGGAGTTGAAAGGATTTGATCAATAATTGCCTCATGTAAGCATGAGTTAGTTAACTATTAAGAGTCAGCAAGTATAAGGACAAGCCTAAGAGGGAGGATGTGCCTCAGCCTTGTCAAGACAAGAGAAACAGAATGCACCCTGTAAAGATGAGAGGAACAGAGCCTGTTGAAACTGATGCAGAAACCACTGATGAAGGACTGCCTGTGCTTCAGAAAGAATGGTGAAAAGTGCCAAGTGAGGAAGACTCCTGGCCTTCATCGCAATGACCCCTGAGAAAGACTTGCAGCCTTCCTCAGTGTGACCACCAGAGTTCATCATGCTTGCTCATCAGCTATGCTAATGATATTAAAGACTTAAGAGAAATAATTTGTATAACCACGCCTATCCCAAGGACTGTAATGAATATGCATGATATCTAACCATAAATTGTGCTGTGTAAAGTGCTGAATGTATGTGTTAGGAGGAGCAATCCCCCACATACTTGGTGCTGAATAAAGCAAATACCCTCCTCACTGATTCAATCACTGAGGTGACTCTGGGCTCACTGTTGGAGAGAATCAGAGTAGTTGCTGGATATGAATCAACTTGAGTAACATGCTAGAAGAAAATACTCAACTAAGAGGTTGAGCATCTTTTTTCATGAATAGTAGTGGCTTTCCAAAATGCTGTTAGGGCTAATAATTCTATGCTTTGGGGTTTAATTTTTTTTGTTTTGGGGTTTTTCTTTCCAATGGTTTATGAATAGCTAGCATAGAGATTTGAATAGGAGACTGCCCACTGTTGTACTTTAAAATAGGAAGGATTCCATTAAATTATGGCAGCTGGAGTTTTTCTTGTAGTAGTGAAAAAATTCGTTTAGTGATGTAGTCAGTCACTTCTGCATATAAATATTCAATTAATATAGCATTAAGAAATATTCTAGGTGTATAGGTAATCTATTCATAATAAGATTTTCAGTATCTGGAAGTTGGTGCATCAAGGATCTCTATTTATTCTTCACTTCCAATTTGTATTGTTTCCAGTTTGGAGTTGCTTTTTTATTAGGTTGGTTTTTTTTTTTTAATCTCAACATTTGAGTAAAATCTCTCTGCAATGATCTTGTCTTTATGTTTTATGCAGATCTGAGTCACTGCCATCAGGATTGAATTGTTCTTGTGAATGGTGGTGTGAAAATGCTTAAGGGCAGTCTCTGACACACAGCTGCATTGTTTGATGTTCTAAGTCCCATACTTAAATAGTTGATGTGATTCTATGCAAATGCCATTTCCTAACAACCCTGGTATTATATAGTGCTGGCTTACAGATGAATCCTGTGAAAAACAAATTTGAGACGTCTTTCAAGAGATGCTCCTAAACAAGAGATTTGTAGTCTGTACTTTGACAAGATCTGTAGAGGTTTTTGGGAACTGGGTGAATGGCGATCTGCTGGTGAATCACAGGCATCCTTTACAGACCATTAGTATGGTGTGACCTTGCTGGATCCACATCTGCCTCAGATGCAATGCTCATTTAATTATTGGCATTTTGTAGCACTTTTTCCTGTGTCACATTAAAATATCCCTATGGATAGAACAAGGTTCTATATTGAGGGTAAGGTATGGCAGATGGGGGTTTTGCCCAAAATCTTTGCATTGTTTCACATTCCGTTGTAAGTTAGAACTTCATTCTGTGGCACTTGAAACAAACTTTTTAAGAAACAGTCTCTAACTGGTCTGGCTGCAAACAATTAATTTTCCATGTCACTGCCCCTTATGCAGTAGGATCTGCACTGTCACTGTAAACCCTGATTATTCTGCCCTACTGTCAGTAAAGTCAGTAGCAAGAAGAAAACCACTACACTTCTTAGTTCATGTGGAGGTGGCTGGTTGGGGATCTGATGGCTTGACCTGGACACTGCCAGAACCTTCCCAGAGAGAGGTCCCGCAAGAGACAACTTTGTAGGAGCCATAGGCAGTCCTTCAGCCACAGGGTAACCTCAGCAAGGGGTAGGCAGCTCAGCTCTTAGCAGTGATTTCAGCTGTGCCTTGTGAGGTGTACCCTGGCCAAGAGAGGGTCAAAGAGACAGGAGCACCTTGTGGCTGTTCCGCAGAGGTGCCTTTATTCCAGCGCCCTGTGAAGGATGCCAGCGATGGCAGCTCCCTCTGGAACGGGGCAGAAGCTGGGGGTTTTGTGGGGAAAAGTGGGGTGGTACAAAGGGGAAAAATCAATCGGTCCCAGCAAATCTACACGGGGTTCCAAAGCATGGTGGGAACTCACCATGACCAAGGAGGATTTCTCAATCCATGAGAGTTTCAGAAGATCTTGTCATAGCCCATTCAAGGGATACCTCTCCAAGGGAGAGGGCTGGCACACCCGTCTGTCTCCACAAGTTCATATATACCTGAATATCCTATTTCTGGCCCTCTAAAGTACATAATAATTAATGGGATTACAGGTTAAACTCAACAAACCAACACCTTAATACTTAGTGGTAAATACATAGAAATGTTAATGTATGATGTTGTTTGCCTTTACAGTATGTGCTTCTAAACCAGTTACATTTTCCTTTCTGAATACAGGGTTTTTTTTGTTGGTGGTGGCTACGTTGATTAAATTCATGTCTGATAACTGAATTCATCTTAAGAAATTAACATTTACATCTGTTGTATATCCTAATCTAGATGAAAAAAAGTGGACAGCCCCTTGATTTTTGAGATGTTGTTTCTAGGGAAATGTAACTGCCCATTTGAGTTGTGGATCTTGGCTGGAGCTGATTTGAAGGGATATACTCATCTTCCCAGCAAGGCTGGCATTTAATGCTGAAATCTGTCCTTAGAAACATGGTAACCAAATGAGGACTGAATGCTGGAATTCCAAAGCAAAGGAAGGTGTTTTGAGAGAATTGAGAGGAAGAACAACCAATGCCCCAGTAAATTTGCTGAAAGGGCTTTTTAAAGGTGTTAACATGTTTCTTGTACTCTGGGTTAAATGCATGGGAGAAAAACCAAAAAGATATTCTCAGGAGTACAAACAGCTTTACTGGGAAACTTGAGAAAATCAGTGAGCTTTGAGAAAAGGTTTGGGACAAGACTCAATCAACATAAAACTCTCCTCAAAGCATTAACTTGACTCATTCCACTCAGCAAACTTTAAACCCATTTGATGTTAAGGTACTCAAAATATTCCAAGAAGAGGCAGTTAAAAGAAGAAGAAGAGAAAGAGAGAAGATATACAGAAAAGCATATACATAGATACAAACTCTTGAGTTCCAGCAGTGTTCAAATAGATGCTTCAAGATGAAGGTAGCATCAGGTAGCATGTGGCCTCATGCTGAGCCTTACATACTCCTTGGGCCCAACCCCCTGAGTGCCACTTTTGGTCATTTGGCCATTCAGAAGCTGGGCCAGGGCCTCCATGGCTGGAGGGTGGGGTGTTTCCTCCAGTGTGCCAATGGCTGGCTGCTCAGTCAGGTGGGGATACAGGCCCTTTGGGGGGTGTGAGGCAGTTCACTGCCTTGCCTGGGGAAGGCCTGACCTTTCCTCCTCCACACAAAAGTGTCCCAAAAGCTCTCAAAACATCGATCTTTCCACTGTCTGACACCACCACAGGAAATTCTGCAAGGATAAACCTGCTCTAGTTTCAGGTGGGCAAGTTCTCAAACAAAATAGAAGGACTGATGTTACTTTGATCCTCTTGTAGGGACCTCCAGTTCATATTTATTGGAAGTGAGCAATGAGTACTATGACCAGGACTAGAGGGGTTCTAACCCCAGCTGAGGGGAGGAAAGAGACAGTCAACTCTCCAGGACTGTGTGGACTGATGGCCTGGCCCATCAGACCCACAAGAGCAGGTGGCTTTCATTGACACCAGTGCAAAATGTACCCTGATGCCATTGAGCTGTGTAGGGGCAGGATCCATCTTTGTTCTTGGGGTGACAGGGGGACTCCCAATAGCTGACTGTTCTGGAAGCTGGAGTGAGCCTTCAGCTGAGCTGGCCACAAATGGCAAAAACAGCCATGGACCAGAGGCCCTCTGTGTCCTTGGCATAGATTACCTCAGCAGAGGATGTTTCAAGGACACAAAAGGGCATCATTGGGCTTTTGGGATAGCTGCTGTGGAGACAGAGGAAATTAGAGAGCTGGTCCCTGGTGCCTCAGGGGATGCTTCTGGTGTGGGACTGCTGAGGGTCATAGAACAAAGGCTACCACACCAGTGCATTGTCAGAAATACAGCCCGAGGGCACTGCGTGACTCCCATCCATGAGGTGGTTCATGAACTGGAGAGCACAGGAGTGCTCAGCAAGACTCACACAGTCCTGTATGGCCTGTGCATAAGTCTAAGGGAGAGTGGAGACTTACAGTGGAGTATCATGGCCTGAATGAAGTCACATCACCAAGTGCTGCCATTCTGGGCAAGCTCAATCTTCAGAGTGAACTGGAGTCCATGGCAACAAAGTGATACTACCATAGGAAGAACTCATGCATTTTTCTCCATTCCTTGATCAGGATAGTGCAGGCACAGTTTGCTTTCACCTGCAGAGGAATCCAGTGTAGCCCCGGGCTGGAAACACAGCCCCCCACTATTTACCATGGCATTGGAAAAGGGTGAGGCTCCAGAACTTCTGCATTACATTCATCATACCATTGTATAAGACAGCACAGCAGAGGAAATGTTTGGGAATGAGTGAAGATAATCCAGATCCTCCCAAAAGCTGCTTTTGTCATAAAACAAAGTAAGGTCAAGGGAATTTCACAGGAAATTCATCTTTTAGGAATAAAATGTCAAGATGGATATCCTCTGATTCCAATTAATTCAGTCAACAAAATAGCACATCTGTCCCCACCAACCAGCAGGAAAGAAAACACAAACTTTCCTAGGCCCTGTGAGTTTTTGAAGAATGTGTATTCCACAGTACAGATCAGATGTGACATGGAGGAATAATTTTAAGTGGGGTCCTGAACAAATTAAACTGTTTATGCAGTAGCCCTTTGGGCAGTCAGGAGAGGACAAGATGTTAAAAATCTAGTGGATTGACCCTGGATGGACCCTCACCAAAGAAAGTGCAACATTCCCCTCTCCCAAGGGGGCAGGTAAGAAAAAATATGGAGGCAGGCTGAGGGCATGGTGCTGTGACAGGACCAGCTGCCCCTGCTGCCCACTCTGCCTATGGCATCTGCTGCTCTGTGGGTGTGCAGCTGCAGCAGGAAGCTGTGGGAAGAGGTGCTGCTGCCATGGCCCAATGGCTCTGGGACCCCATGGCTGTGCCCCCAGCACCTGAGTGCCACCCACGGTGGGGCTTATGGGGAAGGGCATTAGAAGGGAGAGAAGCAGCACACAGAGATGTTGTGAGGGAAATAATTTATTTCCTTTTCCTTGAATAAAGGGTTGAAAGAGCCTTGCTAGAGCTGCCTGTGGGGCAGCCTCTGGCAGGCCTGGGGAGAGCTAGGGCTGGGCCCCCTCTTTTGTCAGATATGCCGGGGCCCAGGGGACAATCAGTCCCTGCCCTGGGAGCAGAGGGGCTGCTACTGCTGCCCTGGGCAGGGGAAAGCCTCTGATGTACCAGCCTCCTCCTCCTCATCAGAGCCTGTGGGGCTGCTGTTGGGAGTCCCTTGCTGGGAACTGCTGGAGCTGCAGCTGCTGTGGGAGCGGCTGCAGCTGTTGGAGCTACAGCTGCAGCTGCAACTACAACTGCAGTTGCAGCTGCAGCTGTTGCTGCTGAAGCTGGAGCTCCTGAAGCTGCTGGAGCTCCTGAAGTTGCTGGAGCTGGATGTGCTGGATGTGCCAAAGTTGGAGGTCCTGGAATTGCTGGAGCTTGATCTGGAGCTGGTGGAAGTAGAGCTAGAGCTGGAGCTGGTGGAAGTGGAGCTGGAGCTGGAGCTGGAGCTGGAGCTGGAGCTGGCCACAGGGCTGTCATTGTCATCCCTGACAGCATCAGAGGGCAGAAGCCTCTGGACCTCCTCAAGGCACTGGCCCATGATGATGCTGATGACATCATGGACCAGTGGTGCCGTGTGCTCCTCGAGGAGAGGCTGCAGCACCTGGACCAGCATCTCAGCATTTGGCCCGTAGATGCAAAGGCCATGCAAGATGCTGCTCTCTATGGCATCTACCACCCACCACCAGCCCGGGTATATTCCCTCCAGCCTCTCATGCAGCCAGGGCCGCACGGAGTCCAGGAGATGCTGTTGTTGACGGAAAATTTCTGCCCAGACCTCAGGCGGGACACTGCCCACAGACTCCAGCCTTGATCCTTCCTGGGCTGCTGGAGACACTATTTCCTGTGGAGGAGGGGAAGGGGACACCACAGGAGGATGGGAGCTGTTCTCATCCAGGCTGCCATGAGCTCTCCCTCCCTGGCTGCTGCCATCCAGCAGCTCCTCAGGGACTGTGATGGATGTCTCCAGATAGTCGTCGTCTCCATAATCAGAAAATCGGACAGTCACTATTGTTCTTCTGCAGAGCGGGCACACTGGATTTCTCTGTGTCCATCGCAGGATACAGCCCAGGCAAAACTGGTGGTGACAGGGCAGAGTAGAAGCCATGTCCTCACAAGTGTCCTGGCAGATGGCGCAGTTGCTGTTGCTCTCTGTGGACATTTTTGTGCTCTGCAGCACAGTCATGGAGAGATAAGGATCAGGGGCTGTTTGCTCTCACTGTGCGAACCTCTTGCAGGAGGGAGAGGCCATGGGCACTGGCTGTCCTGGGGCAGGGAGGAAGAAGTGGCCTGGCCCCTGGAGAAGGCCACCCTCCCAGCTCCCTGAGTTCCATCACCTACCCCACGGCCACCCCAGAGGGACATTTTCCTTCACAGCTCACCCTCAGTGCTGCATCTGCAGTGCTTGGCTGCCTGAAGCAGGCAAGGCAGTGAAACAGGAGTGATGGCTCTGAGACTGGCACCAAGATCTGGCAGTAACAGCCACCACCCAGCGCTAGAGCAGCCTGCCTTGATCCTCCACTCCACAATGTTGCTTGGATGGACCTCAGGCTGGAGCCAGACTGGCCCAGGCTCTGCCAACTGAATATAAGCAGTGAGGGACACAATGTCATCATCCCTTCCTTCTGTGATGTCACAGTCCACTGCTCAGTGACATCAGCCTTCACTCACCAGTGACAGCAAATCAGGCATTCACCTGATGGGTTCATGTCGACGGAAGGAGACCAGGACATCCAGTTGATCATCACAGGCCCGATTTTATTGATCAGCACAGCGGGTTAAATACAGTTCGTAATTAACTTCATGCATATTGCAAAAGTTGAGCTCAGGATTGGTTAGTTACATATCAGCAGTTACACCTACTTTTACATTCCTATGGTCCTACTTTTGATACTTTCTACATATTCTTAGGAGATATTCAGGACTAATCTCTACTCCCTTTCTCCATGTTGCAGCAAGGCCACTGATTGCAAGCTGCTGACATCTCCTTTCAGCTTGCTGACTGCTGATTTCTCAGCTTGACCAGTGGCAATATGTCAGCATGGCCTTTCTCAGCTAACCAACTATTAATAAAGCTCTCCATATTAAAGCTCTCCACAGGTTCACCCTCTGGTCAACCCAAGATAAGTAGGGAGGGAAGTAAGGTCACAACTCATTGCTAAGGGATGTCACAGTCCACAGGCTGGCAACATCAGTCTCCTCCACCTGGTGTTGTCACCGTGGGCCTTCCATCCCTGTACATACATGGTGTTGTAGAAAAAAAAGAAATATAATTTCTTGTTTCCAACTTCTACATTCCCATGTTGCTCTTCCTTGGTCACCTGCATCATGTGTCTGTGGCCATGTGTCTCATCATGCTTTTAAAGCTCTCTCTGGCATACAGTGAGAGGGCACAAAGCTCTGCCAGGAGAGGTTGTTATTGAAATTGGCCAAATAGAAACTTCCTAACACAGTTTTGAGTATTAAAGAGCAGGCAGTCTTCATTACACCATGCTGGTCACTCAGAGGATCACTCTTCTAACTCACTGCCCTGAGTGTCAGGTGAAAAGAGCTCTTATCATACACACTGATTATCCATTCATTAGCTATCCCTGCCTACTTGATATATATCTATTACTTTATTTTCAAATCTGCACCCCTTATTGGAAGTCCTCATATGATTCTTTGGGGGTCTATATTCAATGTCCAGTGTCCTTTTTAGGTGGCTGTATCTTACCCCCTGCTTTGGAGTAAGCACAATATCCTTTTTTGCACAATAACTTCTGCTGCTTTGTCAGCCTTGCAGAACTGAGCTGGCATCCTGCTTGTGTTTTGCATGACTTCTGTCTGCCCAAGTTACATCCTTCATCCACTTCTTCAAGGCTGTGCTGCTCTGTTCTATAGTTCTTATCAAGTGCCCCCTTTTCTTGAGACAAAGTTCCTTATGGGAGTTCATTTCTTAATACCTATAATTTCATTTTACAGCATAAGCCATTACAACAGCTATAGACTGATGTTTTAACCAGTCCAGCTGGGTAACCATGAACTAAGTTTGGTCCAGATTTCTTCAAATCCCCAAGGAGATGTTGTCTTGAGCTAAGTGGCCTTGGCTCTATTGATTCTGGAATAATGTATGCAAGATTTTACTCTGTCAGTTTCAATGCAGTAAAATTGTCGACAGAACTTGCAAAAGTCCTACTTTGGCTGTAGCAGAGCAGTTTCCCCAGTCTTTCAAGTACACCCAAGCACACAAGCTCTTGTTTGGAACTTGTTCCCTGGTATGTCCAGTCCTGTTAGTCTAGAGATGGCCACTGCTTGCTGTGTGTGCCTGTAAAGTTTTGCTCAAGAAAAATGAGGCAATTATTCAAATCAACCTCTCCTTATATGTGCATGTTTCCTGAAATGTGTGGTACTTGGTAGGGTCAGCCATACAGCAGCTTATAGGGCCAGATTTTACTGATGTCCCGTAGCTGAATTCTAATTCAAAGCAGAGCAAGAGGTAAGGCTTGGACCCATGTCAAGGAGGTTTCCTAACATATTTTACCCAATTTGATTGCATAATTCATTCTCTCTACTTTGCCACTAGCTTGGGGATTATAAGGAGTATGAAGATCCCAAGCTATTCCCAAGGCTTTCCTAACCTCTTGTACCCCTTCTGCAATAAAGTGGGAACATCTATCTGATGGCATTCCCAAAGGTACCGCAAATTTAGGCATTGTTTGATTCAACAGCATTTTAGCCACTTCCCTAGACTGGTTGGTATGACAAGGGAAGTCTTCTGGTCACCCGAAAAAGGTACCCACCCGAAACTAGGAAGGATTTATCCCCACATTTTCTGAGAAATTCAGTAAAATCCATCTGCCACTATTCCCATGGAACACCTCCAGATTTTATGCCTCTTAGCACTACATTGTGAGCTGTGTTAGGGTTGTCTCTTTTACAAACTACTCATTTTTGCAGTCTTGATTGTACAATCTGAACCATTTCAGACCCAATTATAGATTTTTGCACATGTTTCAAAAGCTTTTCAGTACTCCAATGAGTGGCTTTGTGTTTGCAATCTGCTTTTTTGCACAAGGGTGATTCTGGGACTACTCTTTGCCCAGCTGGGATAATTGCCTAGCCTTGTGGGTCAAATCTTGCTTCTACAGTTTCAATTAATTGACAGTCCCTAGCATTATACTCTGGTTTTTCTACTGGGAGAGGTATCTCTGGCAAGAGTATTAAAGATAAAACTTTGTTTTCTAACATGTCTTTTTCTGCAGTCTCGTTGGCTAAATGTTTCCCCAATTCTAGTTTGATCTTACCCACATGGTGTGTTCTGCAATGCCTGATGGCAACTTCCTCTGGTTTCTGGATACTTTCAAGTATACCCAAGATTTGTTTTCCATTTTTGATAAATGTGCCTTGAGATCTCAAAAAGTCCCTTTCTTTCCAGAAATCCCATGTGCATATACCACTCCAACGGTGTATTATGAATCAGTTCAAACTCATTTTCCTCTACTCAATTCTAAAGCTCAGTTGACTGAAATGAGTTCTACTTTCCGGGCTGAAACATCAGAGGGGAGTGCCCCCGATTGGATTACCTTGGGTTGTGGAGTCACTGTGCATCCAGATATTTGGATAGGAAGGTTAAGGGCATGGTCCTGTGACAGACCAGCTGCTCCTGCTGCCTGCTCTGCCTTTGGCATCTGCTCTGCTGCAGGTGTGGCAGCTGCAGCAGGATTTCCTGTGGGACCAGGTACCACTGCTGACATATCCCTTGGACTCCAGGGGCCCATGGCTGTGCCCCCAGCACAGGGGTGTCACCCACAGGGACACAAGGGGATGGGAAAGCGCATTAGAAGGGAGAGAAACCAGTGTCTAAGGACTATTTGAGGAAAATAACAATTTATTTCCTTTCCTTGAATAAAGAGTTGCAAGAGCCCTGCTAGAGCTGCTGGTGGATTGGCCTCTTGCTGGGGCCCCTCCTCTTTTTGGGACACCAGGTCCACCTGGGCAAGTGGCCCCTGTTCCAGCCAGGAGCAGAGGTGCTGTGCCTTCTGCCCTGGGCAGAGGGACCTGCCACTGTCACCAGCTCTTTCTACAGGTCATCCTGGTGCTGGTCCTGCCCTGCAGGGATGGGCACAGTGGGGGAGTGGCTGTGAAACCCAGGGCAGGGACTTTACATTAACTGCTCTCAGTGAGTTGTCTGGAAATGACAGTTCTGCCAACCAAGGCTTGTCAGTGTGTCTGTGGTGGGATTAATGAGAAAGGTAGAGTGTGGGTTTGTGGTTTAATGGAGAGCAAAGCGGTGTCTGAATTAAACGATTTCAATTCTTTCTTTCATGGTATTTTGTCTATGAAAAGTCTGAAAATCAAGGACATCTTTTTGGAATCTGCTGTCTGTGACCTTGATACAAGCCGAGTACCCTTCAGAACCTCTGATTAAGCGAATGCAGGAACTCTTTCAGCTTTTTTAGAGGAAGGAAAAAACCAAACCCAAACTTGTTTTCTGAATCTTCCGAAAATCTGACTTATCCAAGAAAGTGTAATTTGTAATGTACAGATTTTCTGTTCATCATTCATTCAGATGCCTGTGAAGTCAGACCAATAATGCTCTCTTTAATGATTTAGCACAGCTGATTGACATCAAACCACTTGAAATTTTGGCCTCAACTTTCAATGATATTTTGAATATGAGAATTTTCATTTCAGGGAGGAACAGAATGCATTTGCACAGTTCCATTATGGTTTTTTTTTATTCAAGACACGGATTCTCTCTTTTTTCCTCCTTTAGCCTGAAGCATTAAAGTCAGCCATTTGCTTTGGAAATGCAGCTCAACTGTAACTCTTTCTGCTATTTTGCTTAACTTTTTTTTAGGGCCTGAAAATATTCAGTTGTAATTTGCTTTACAGAATTCTTTGTCACTGTGGGACTAAAAAAAGATCACAGGAATTTCTCCCATCATAAATTTTAAAATACTTTAAAATGTTACTATAAAGACTCTTTGGCAATACTTAATTTTTGCCTTCTGTGTAACTTAATAAATCTTATTAAATATACTTTAAAACAAGTGTTACCTAGCAGGCTTTCAGTTCAATTACAGCAATTGCTTTTCAGCAGGCTGATTTTCCTGTAGAACTAGACAAGGAAAGTAACTTAGGAGATTGAGTTTTCCACATTGTTGCGCTGTAGGAATGGCATTCCCTAGCTTAGTGCTCATACTGATACACCTCAGATCATGTGCCACTCACTGACTTTCCCACCACTTTCCCTGTGGCAGGATGGAGAGAAGACCACAAATAGGTAAAGATCAGGTGTTGAGATAAGAACAATTTACTTGAAACAGGAGTGAAAAAGGAACACAAACAGTAATAACAACACTAAAAGGAGAGTGTACAAGAGAGTGGAGGAAGAACAAACCCCTTGTGTTTCCACCTGCCACGTGGCAGGTGGTATCCAATTACCCCAAGGCCCTGGCTGTGCTGCTCCTGACTGCTGCAAAGATTTCCCTTCTGGTCGGATCCAGGACACAGGATCTGCCCCGCGGGTCCTGGCTCTTGCTCTGGGTGAGAGACCCCCATGGCATCTGTCCTGGCAAGAGGGACTTCAGGACAACCTCTCACTTACTGACATCACCCCCTCTGCCCCCGCCCCAGCTCCCTTTTTGCCTCCAGAGAAGTTTGACCAGAAGTAGCACTTAAGTACAGTTCTGCACATACTGACCTGGCAGGAAGGTGACCCACATGTCACTCTAGGCACATGTGCAGCAAGGAATGTGGTGGTTTAGCAGGAAACAGGTTTTCTGGGAGGTTGTGATCAAACCAATGGGTGCTCGGATTTTAATATTGGCATCTGGTTTGGCCACTGAGATTTGGATACGCCTCTGAGAACACACAGGGGTTAAAAGCAGAACTGCTCCCCTGGAAAGCTCTCCGTGGATTTTTGGTGGGAAAGAGTTTGATCGGTCCCCCGGCCCAGCTGCTGGCTGGGCAGGGGGAGGGGAAAGCCACACGCCCTGGGAGAGGTAGGCCTGGCCTCCCCGAGGGTTGAAGGGTGGAACCATGGAAGAACTACTGAGAGGTATTCCCCCCCGGCCTTGGGAGATGGAGAGACAGAGAAGCACCAAGACCATGTACCAGGCAGTTCCCCCCTACTCCTCGGACCAAGAGAGAGAGCCGTCCCTGGGACTGTTATTTTGAAACTTGATGGGGGCACTGACATTGTGTCAAACCATGACAAGGACAAAGAAAGTTTTTAAAGGGGCTGGGTCTCAAAGCATTCATTCATGCAATTTCTGAGAGACACAACCAACAGTGGAGCAGTCAAGCCTGGAGAGCAGGGGAATCTCCTGAGCCAGGGAAGCCCTGGTGGAGCAGAGAGGCGTAGACACAGGGCAGACACCGAGTGACACCTGCTGCTGGCACATGGGCACCGAACGCTGTGGTGTGAGCTTGCTGTGCTTTACTGGCAGAGCCAAGCCGAGTCGTGGCTGGCGCTCTCCAGGCTCTTGCTGAATGCGGCGAGCCCCGGGCTCGGCTCAGCGGTAGCGGCGGCGGCGGCCCCGGCTGCGGTGCCGGCGATACCCGCGGCGGCGGGACATGGCCCGGAGCCTCCACCGCATGGCCTGGCGCCGGGAGCGCCTGCGGCTCCTGCTCCGGCTCCGGCTCCTGCTCTGGTGTCCTCTCCGACCGTGGCAGGACATGGTGGTTTTTGGTTTTGGACGAGTGCTGCATGTGTGTCTGCCCTGCTTTTTTATACAGGTGCTGGCGCGGAGCGCACGGCGACAGAGCCAACACCAGCCGTGAGGTCACAACGGAGTATGCAGTACATATGCATTCTGTTTCTCAGAAATCATTAAATGTGCATAAATTGCTCGAGTCTGTACAGATAGTCTCTGAGGGTCTAGTTGGGGATCTTTAGAGACCCCTGGGTGTTCGCTGAGCTTCTGGACTTCGGTTGACCTTTTATTGTGGTCTTTCATACAGTAGTAATTTTCATCTTGCTTATCTGAGCTGCAGAATATGTTCTTGAGCAAACTGTATTGCTCTGGCTTGGCTTGGGACATAGATGGTTTCAGAGCTTTCAGTGTTCCACTACCCACCACTTCCTCCCAAGCTATTTGCACCACGCTCCCACGTAGATACTTGCAAGATTTGTTTTGGAAGTCTCCCTTTCTATGATAATAGTGTTTGTTATTACAAATATTTGCAAAACATCTCATGAAAGCTGAAATACAATGAATTATCACACAGAAAAAAATGTAAACAGCAACAGTTCCAACACTGGTTATAAATAATTCTTTAAGCCTTTAAAGGTCTGGTAGCCATGAGGAAAGCCAGTCCCACCAAGAGTGGGGACTTTTAGTCTTCTCCCATTCTTACATTTCCTTTTTTGATTGATGATATTCCAACTTGCTGGATATCAAATCAGTCAGGATTCTTGTAACAAATCCAGCAGGGTTCAAAGCAGTAGCTGTCTTTAGCACCATGTCTTTTGTTCCAGGAGTACCACCTGTCACTTTAGGATTCCACTCAGGGATAACCAGTGACCTCCTTTTTGCTGTACACCAGGCATAACCACATGCAAACATAAACAGTCACTTTTTTTCCCTTTTATTTTCAAGTATATTCTATCAATCAGGACCATGGTGGCTCCTGCTCTGAGGTGCATTGGCCATCCCTCGAGTACAATGTTTAGTTGTTTTTTGAGAAATATGCTCAAAATACCACAGGGTTCCTTCCTTCCTTCCCATTCTTTGAGCTAAATATCGAGTTACTGTACAAGGCAAAGGCATTCATGGTATGAACAGTGCAAAGGTTTCCATCGAATCTGGTAACTCCAGAGCAGAGGCTGTCATCAATGTCTTTTTCAGATATGGAAAGGCTGTCTGTCATTCCAGAATGCAGTGTAACACCCCTACGGATTCCTTTCATGATTCATACAAAGGCTTTTCCAATAGCTCATAAGTGGGGATCCATAATCAACACAGTCTAGTCATTCCCAAAAAGGCACACAGTCCTGTTACAGATCTGCGCTCTGCTTCCTCACTTTGTGTCACCAAATTACACTGTCCTTTTGAGTGTGGCAGCCAGGAGATCAGACATGGCAGATATGAACACAGTCTTGAAAACAAATATAAGATGTCATTGAAAATGAGCTTTGGATGGTACTATTCAAAACATTTTTATGACATACTATATTACCTCTCCACGTAAAGATAGGAAAACACTTATTTTTGGTGCCCCTTGACTGCAATGTGGAATACTCTTGGGTATGGGGAAAGTGACAATAAACCCATAATAAACTGAGTATAAAATATTTTTCTAAATGTGTCAGTAACTTCAATGGCCACCTGCAGTCAGCACAACTGTCAGCCTGGAATTGTGTTCATGCTCCTCCCTGGCCTTTCCATGTCAGCTCCTCCTGCAGAGCACCTGGGGGCCTGGGCATGGTGCTGGCTTGTTTCCTTTGAGGAGACTGGGATGAGGAAAGGCCGGGGGGTTGTGTCAAAGAGATGATATTTGAGTGATCGTGTAAGTGCTGGAAGCCTCACAGACTGACGGGCCCACGACAGGATGGCCCAGAGCTGTCAGGGCTGCGCCTTGGTGACCTGGTTAGAGGTGTTGAGCTGCTCCTTTGCCTCAGAGAGAGCCAAGTGCAGCACTTTTGTTCAGAAACCCTTCATTAGCCCTGCTTTGCACAGCTGCCGCTACTGGGGTTGGTGGGGTGCCCCTTTCCTCACTTGGAAATGAGCAGAGTCAGTGATGGGACAGGGCAGGGCATTCCCTACCTGTGCCCATTGTGAAATCCCTCTGTCCCCACTGTGTCGTGTCCTGCTCCTCAGTGACATCCCGGCCAGCCTGGCACATGGAACCCCCCGTTTCCAAGGACACGTGGCCATTGTCACCGGCACAGGGCAGGACCGCTCAGAGCCTTTGGCGGCTGCAGCGAGAGCGGGGGTGTCAGAGCCACAGCGAGTGTTGTTCCAACTTGGCTGGTTGCAGCACCCGTTGTTCAAGAGCCCAATCCACCCACGGAGTGGAGGTAATGATTTACAGTTCTGTGCAGAAAGGGTGGCTCAGGGACAAATTCACAAAGGCAAGAGCGCAACAACCAGAACATTTCAGTGTTTATACATTTGAGCAAAGAAAGGAATTAGTGTTCATTGACTCTAAGTTTCCCTAATTCTCTCCAAAATGAGTATACTTTCTGCTGTTTGGTAATGATCCTCTCATTTCTTATGCTCATTAGTCTGCATGCCCAATCTCCCCTTATTCACAGTGAGGTTTCTTGTGTAAAAAGCTGGAACGGCCTTTTTTCCCTGACGGAGCTGATTCAGCACAGTTGCTGCATTGCCTTTATCAGTTTATTCCTTTTTTCAGGGGTTCTGCCAAATGTCCTTATGTCCATAAATTCTACTTTCTTTGTGTCCACCATGAGTGGTGCATCCCTCTTCCCAGGCCTTGCTAACCTGCCCTGTGTCTGAGGTCACTGAAGCCCGTCAAGCCTTGCACCTCAACAAGGCAATTCAGCCAAGAAGTCGCCTGCCTTTCCCAGGCCTGGCCATTGCTTCCAGCTTGTTGGCTACTTCTTGCTCATGGCAATCATCTCCCTTCTTGTTGATGAGCCTTGGAAGCCACAAAGGACAAGCATCCAGGAACACATTTTCCTAAGTAGTATTCTGCATTTGCAGATTATTCAGCAGGATCAGTGTCTGTGTGGGAGCTGGAGCAGCCGAGGCAGAGGGGGATGGCGGAGCTGCGGGCCTGGGCAGGATCCAGTGAGTTCCGCAGGGCCCCAATCCGCACTGCGTCCCACAGGGTCCCCACCAGCACTGCCATGCCCGTCAGGGCGAGCCAGAGGTGCCAGGAGCAAGAGGTGAGGGGCAGGTGTGGGGCTCTGTGGGTTGGCAGCGGGTGGGGGCTTGGCCATGGTGTTGGTGTCAGGTGCTGCTGAGCCCGCGGGAGCTGTTGGGCAGGGCTGGGGCCCCACTGGTGCTCCAAGGGCCCCTTTGAGGCAGCTGCCCGGGGGGAAGCGACTCACAGCAATGACACAGAGGAGGTGTCTGTGGAAGTGGGAGGTTGTCTGCAGGAAGTGGCTCTCAGGTAATGATAGGGAGAAGGTGCCAGTGGAAGTGGGAGGTTGATTTCACGGTTGCAAGTGGCACTCAGGGATGATACAGAGGAGGTACCAGTGAAAGTCAGATATTCTCCATGCTGTGACACTCAGGAAATTCATGCTCTGGACATGGCTCATGGCCAAAATGCATGGATTTCTCATGGTTCCCAGTTTGTATGGAAATCACTGAACACGTAAGGGTAAAGGAAACTGTCTAAATTTTTTTCAAGTATTAGGAATAGCCATTATTTATTCCTAGCTGTCATGCATAGTGGAGAACTGCAGCCACATGCACCTCATCTCAAAGCTTTTCTAATTATTGATACACTTTTTGTAAGCATAGAAATTTATTTTCATTTCTTCTTAATTACGGAATTCCTTCCATAGAGTAATATTTTATCTTCTATTGTGTAGTGATGTCTCCCTGCTCATGGTAGTTAGTCCACAAGTTTCAGTCCATTTATCATGGCTTTTAAGATTTTATTTCAGCCAATTTTGCCTTCCAAATTAGGCAGATGGATGGCAGTAATTGTTTTTGTAAAAAATATGCTTGTGTCAATAGACATTTGAGTGATTTTGAGTTCCAATGGGACATGTCATAATCTGTAGTAAATGATGAGTTCAGCCAGGCACCCAAATTTTGTAATCTCTGACTAACTTAGGATGAACTATTTCCTATAACTTAGAATGAAATATTTTACATCTATGGAAATAATTGCATCCAGAGCTGAGGAAAAGAGAAAGGGTTTTGGTGCCTGTTACAGTTGAAATTCATCTTTTTGCAGTTGAAGTTATTCTTGGAGCTGACTGCAGGATGTACTTCCTTAATGCCAAATAAATCCCAGTGTCAGGTGCTGCCCTGACTTTCAAATCCTTTGTGCCCCTCTCTGGATTTTTAGCTTAGCACTGACCAGTTCACTTGTACTCAGGCACTTGATTTCAAGGGAAGCTTGTGCCTATAAATTCCAGCAATTGGGAAAGGATGACTTGCTACTGGAGGGCTTGGCTGCATTAGAGGCCAAGTGAGGGTGGATCTCTCAGGGCACTTTTGTAGCTGTCTGCTTTCAGAGGGAGAGCTGTGTCAAAGCAGCCCTTTTTGATGATGTGACAGCAAACCTTTGCAAATACAGCTCTTGTTAAAAATGGAGGGCCTAGTTAATCAGCAGTAATGAAGATTAGGCTGAAGATTTTACAGAAAATTTCTTTCCCATTTTAGCCAAATACCAGCGAGGCGTCGCACAGTGGAAGTGCACAGGTTGTCAAATTGTATAACCCACTTGGAGGTATGGTTGGCTTTCATATTTTGCTCAATGTCCGTAAGATTTTCCACTTGGTAATTCATTTTTGCAGCATATTCATTGAAAAGGGGATCTCTTGTGTTCAGAGATCTCAACCTGGAGGTGGTTTGGCCTCAGGTCAGTCTTGCAGTCACTTGTCACTGCATTCAGCCACTGGTTTGTTTTCCCCTGAGAAAGCCTGCCTGTATGTTGTTCCCGTACTGCCTGATGGGTTGGAATTTGGAGCATGGAGGTCAAGATTTTTACCGTCTTATGCACTTAAATTCACAGACTTGGAAGTTAAGGTTTTGGAAGACCTATCAACTGTCTTTAACCATTGAAATTTAATTGGGAAATGGAAAGAAAATTACATTGAGGAAGTTGCATAGAGAATTTCCTAAGTTCAAGACCGAAACCATACTTGATTGAATTATTTGTCTTGGTCATTAATAAGTGAATGTTGCCCCAATACTACCTTGGGCTCTTCTCAAGGAAATTGAAAGGAATATATTGATGTCATCTTGCCCACGGATTCCAACATTTCCCACAAAGCACAATGTGCTTAGGAGGTGCCATTTGTATTGATCTGTTCTGAGTGCTGTTTCGCCAAGGAGCCTGGCTCCAGGCAGACACCAGGTGCACATTCCCCTTCCAGGCACTCAGTGGCACTGCCTGCAGCAGTGAGCTGAGCCAGGCCCAGCCAGCTGCCCTGAGCAAAACAGGCTCTGACCTGGCTGTGGCTGCAGTCACCTGCCTGCAGGGACATCCCTGCCCCTGCAAGTGCAGCTCTTGCTCTGCCTTAGCCTAGTGCAGAGCATTTTTGGGCAGCATGGTGGTGGCTTTTTGGAGAGACAAAAGTTGACTTCTGAATTTCTCATTGGGGATGTGCTGTTTTACATTTCAGTGATTTGTGTGATTCTTGGTGGTGATCTACATAGATCCTAAGGGAATATTTAACATTGAGTTACTGGGGTGTGAGAACTGGCATTAGAGAGTCAACTGGAGAATTTTTACCACATCTACTTTAGGCTGGCACAAAAAATCTCAGGTGAGACAGGTCTGGTTGCTGGTAGAGTCCAGGGTACCTTTGCAACATGCTCCATACAGGACCAGTTAGGGACTAGGTTTTTTCACAGAATCAGAGAATATGTGAGTTCAAAGGAATTCCACAAGGATATTCAAAATCAGCTCTGTCCCCAAGAATATCCATCATCATTTTAATCAACTCTTTTGCGTTCTGCCAACTTCCCATTTGACACTTCTTTTTCTGCTTTCCTTTCCTTTGGGAAAACAAGCAGATGTGAGAAGAGCCAAATCACACACTTCATGTCCCGCCCCTGAGGAGAAGAGAACAAAGCCCACGAAGCCTGCAGAGAATGAACAGAAGCCTTGCAGTGCTGTTTATCGGCGACCCTACAGGGACAGGGTGATTCATTTACTTGCTCTGAGGACTTACAAGAAGCCAGAGTTACTTGCTCGCTTGCAGAGAGATGGAGTCATGCAAAAGGACAAGGGCACCCTTGCCAAGATCCTTCAGCAGGTGAGATTGTGGAGTTTGTGCCATCATTATTACCACCACACTCTTCTTTTCTTCCTAATTGTCACTTGTTCCTCTACTCTTTAAATTGCATCTGGACAAATAAGTTTGGAAAGGCTCCCTGTTAAAGTTTTTCCATCAACTTCATCCAGAGGTCTCAAGCTGCAGGTGCATGTGACAAAAAGAAAGAAAACTTGAAAATTTTGGGGCATTGTTGTTTTTCCTAGAATAGCTGGCAATGAGTAACACTTTGTAATGTTGTTGCTCCTCATGCCTTATTCCATTCTCTTTCTTTCCTGTGCACTGTTTAACTGCTTCATGGAGTAATTTCACAGGGGTTCCTTGATTGTGTGAAATGGTTTATGACTGCACATAAAATTTCCTGGAAGAAGTTCCAGGGCAGAGGAGTTCAGGAACTGCAGAGGCCAGTATTTCATTTGAACACAGTTAGTGGCCTCTCTATAGTACTTGGCTTCTCTGGGATCTGTGGGGATTTTCTTCCAGGGGTGTTCCAGGCACATCCTCCATGATAAAGATGGTAGCCAAACTTTGAGCAGAGGGTTTCTTTGCTGTCACGTGGTTTAAATATTCCCTCTTCTTGGAACTCAATTATTCAATAACTTCTCCAGTGCTCCTTTGAATTCCACTGGTATTTGATTTTCACAGCCAGCAATAGGATGCACATGCATTGAAAGATGCAATATTTCTCTCATTCCCTTTTCAAAATTCCCTTTTCCCCTAGAGTGTTGCTGAATTATGCTGGCATTAATATATCAAGTGGGAACATTTCCTCTTTAGCTAGGCAAACAGTGTCTTGGAACTTAGTCAAGGGAGGAAAATTCAATACAGTTTCGGTTGATCCCACAGTGACTTTTAAGAACTCATTCCCTGAACCTGGGAAGTTTGTTGCTAGGTTTGCCCAGGGCAGTGGCAGGCTTTTTCTTCCTGAAAATATTCACAATGTAACGAGGGCCATGTTCTGCCCTCCCAGCTGAAGTAGCCCATTTAGATTTCAAGTTGATTATACATTTTCAAAGCTCAGCTCCTAAGAAGGCAATGGATGGAAACATTTTTCCTGTTCCATTGCAAAGTTTGACGAGATTTCTGTGGTGTCAGTGTGCTGTAGGAGGTGTGAACTGCCTCAGGGTCCAGGTTTGCATTCTGAAAGTTCTGTGTGAGCAGCCCTGCAGCCTGAGATGCCTTGCTCAGGCTTTTGTGGACATCAGAGTAAGTGGGGCTTTATTTTGTATAGATCTGAAATGGGCAGTGTGAGCTTGCTGAGATGTGGTACACACACCCTTGCTTCCCTTCCAACACAACCTGAGTTCAGCTTTGAAGAAGTGAATCCCTGATTCTGGGTATCTTTGTTACTTTTACATTTCTTTTTCCGCTGTGGGCAGACAGGCATCAACACAGACCCAAATTATGAATGTTTATCATATTTTCAAGAAGAAAAGTCAAAGTTGTGACAGATGTTAGTGGTGTCTTAGATGAGTTATTCAGTGTGTTTCAGGGTTCAAATTGATGGAGACTTTCCCAATGGGCTTTTCTGTGGAACTCTGAGCAGGTGTCAGGGGATGAAGTCTAAACCTGCACTTTTGATATCAGTGGTCTTCAGGTTTTACTACCTCAATTTACTTTTTGGAGGTGACTTTGTATTTGTCTTGAGGAAGGTATGATCCTCAATTCATTTACAGCTAGGCATGTGCGCATTGATTAATTGAGACAGGGTGCTCACAAGCAGCTGTTCAGGACCAATCACATTTCTCTAGTTTGCATGCAGCAAGCATAATAAAGATTTGTTTTCCTACACAAATCTGCCTGTAGGTAGCCAAGTGGAATGCAAAGGATAATTCCTTCAGTCTGAAGGAACATCTATTTCAAACCCTTCAGACTGATTGGCCTGGCTACACAGAAATAGACAGACAGAAGCTGAAGTTAATACTTTCTCGGTAAGTTCAGTCTCTCAGAGAAAGGAAAAAAGAGAAATCCCTGGTTAATGAAGCTTAGACTGTGAGAATATGGTGCCTGGCCCTGCACAGGACACCATGAGAAGCACAGCAGGTGCCCAAGAGTGTTGTCCAAAGACTTCTTGATGCCTCCTGCAGTGACCATTGGCCTGGGGAGCCTGTTGCAGGACTCAAGGACCCTCTGGGCCATGAATGTTTTCCTGATATCCTGCCTAAACCTCCCTCAACTCAGCTTCATGCTGTTTCCTTCAGTCCTGACACTGAAGGACTCTGTTTTCCCTGCAAGGAGCAAATTTTGACAGTTGATATTTAGGCTTTGTAACATGAAATATTGGCCCATCCATACAGAAAATCAGCTCCATCTCAGAACACCACCAACACCAGTCAAGCGTTATCTCCAGGGCCTTCTGAGAGAGATGCTGCAGTAAGACCTGCTCAGGTATTTTGTGCATTTTTAACATTCTGGACTGTATGGTAAATTTTAGCAGACTTGCTGGTGGTGCAAAATTGTCATCTGAATGATGTGCAGGACCTTCTCATTTGGGGAAGCCTTTGATGGAGCTCCTGAAGGGAGTGTCTTTCTTCCAAAGAATTTTAGCTACAGTCTTGAAGTAGGACATGCTGAGTGCTAAGATGGGAATGTAGGAATGAGACAGAGCCTTTAATTTACCTGCAGAACTTCTGGTTTGAATGCTCTTTTTAGTGTGGAAAGATGTGTGTTCAAATTGGCCCAGTTCAGAAATGCTGCTTTTCCAGACTGGGAGCAAAGTCTGATCCTGATCATAAGTTAATGAATGAATTATTTTGTTATTGATGCAGAAACGGCCTCTGGCTTCTGACTGTACCAGTCCTGTGACGAGCAAGAAGAGGAGAATTGGCCACCAGCCCAGTCCTGTCCAGCCAGCAGCTGGTGGCCACTTTCCTTCCTTCCTGCTGCCTTCCACATCTCTGTTCTCTTCGGACATGTCTCCAAGTGCCGGCTCTGTTTCCCCGTGCACCCATGTGGTGCAGCAAACAGAGAAATTTCGGAGCTCCAGCATCCCAAAAAGTGCCAGGGAGCAGAAGGAGATCCCCAACTCAAGCGGGGAGAAAAATGAACTGGGGAGGCTGAAGCAGTGGCACCGCCTGGATTTCGATGAAGGTATTGATGTGCTGGTTTTCCTGACTCCTGTGTGGATAAGTGTGGTGTAAAGATTTGGTAATTCAGAGAAGCTTCTGCCTAAATTAAGGTGCAAGCATGACCCTTTTCCACAGGCAATAGTAAAAATGTTATTGAACAGGAAATGCAAGCTAGGGAGATAGGAATGAGAGAAGAGAGGCAGGGTAAGGGGAAGAGAGAGACATCAAGTGGGGAGATATCATCACCACATGGACTCTCTGTTGTCCAACCTGTCCTTCTTCACCCTTGGTCTTCTCAGTGGTGGGGGTCCCCAGGTCTCTCTGGAGGTACCACCTTTATACTGTCCAAGATTCGAGGATTCACAGGGTGGTCACAGCTTGTCCCCACATCTTGGGCTAGAAGCCATGCAAGCACTGATTTTCCTTGCCCACAGTCTCTACAGTGGAGGTTTTTGTCTGGTGTCTTAATTTTAAACCCTCACCTCTGTTAGGCAAAGGCTTTGTGCTTTTATTCTTGCCAATTGTGCTTCTCTCAAATTCCTGTTGTGGTGGCTTATCTTATGGGAACATCCTTCTTTGAAGGCATTCTGAATTAGTTAATTGTGCTCTTGCACCTTGTGGAAAGGGAGATTTGAAAGCCAGCACTGGATACACGAAGGCACTGCTCTACATTACTGCTATACCATTCTCTCTGCTGGATGGTCATGAAAAATCAAGACTTTTTTATTTTTTTCCCCATTATATTACATTGTAACTCTTGGTTTAAAAGGTAAAAACAGCAAAGCCCAGAACTTGTGCTGCTGGAACCTTCTCTAAAAGTGCATAGATTTTTAGAAATTTTCTCTCAAAGTAGTGCAAAACCAATCAAGAACAAATGAATTTGAAATAGATTTCTTTGGGGAGAAGCCGGTTAAAAGGAAGAGCCAGACACTAGAAGCCAGAGGAAATGGATTATTTTTCTTTCCATCTGATTTCTAGTAAAATGACAAGTGTTGACTGAGACTGCACTTTTTCAATCAGCAGATTTTCAAGACTGCATGACGAAGGCAGAAATCTCTCACACATGTATTGCAAACTGGTTGACTGAAACCTGTCAATCAAATCTCAGGGATTCCATGGTTGTTTGTTGAACTCAGCCTTTTCATGGAAACTTCAAAAGCTACAAAACGCAGGCTGTGGTTTCCTGGAGTTCTACTTTGAACTGGGCTGGGAGTTTCCTCTCCATCCTAGCTGCAGAATTTATTTTTCCAAAAGCTGTGGAAGTGGTACAGACTGAAAACAACATTGAAAAGCTAAACAGAAACACATAAAGAATGCTTGATTTCTGATGACAGGGACACACCCAGCAGGGCAGAGTTTGGTTGCTTTGTTAAATCTGGGGATTGCCTCCTTTGGAGTTTGACCTTGCAAATTCCAAGTTGGGTTCAGCCTGGAGGCAGGTTTGGAGTGTGCAGATGCCTCTTGCAAGGGGTGGTGTGCTTGTAGAAACAGGTGCTTTGAGATGGCCTTTCCACATTTCTTCTGGACATACACACGGTGCCTGCAAACCTTGGAATGCCTTTGGAAGGATTTCTGCTTGAATCTATAAACACATGAGCAGCTTTCTTGAAGAACCAGTTCCCAAATTCTGCCCAGCTATGAAGGAAAAATATGTGCTGTGTTTCAAGTGGGGGCTTAGGAAGCTTTCATATGGACTGAGCCATATGAGAGGAAATGCACTTTTGGAAATGAAATGCTCACAGCAAAGCTGTTCTTCCAAGTTGTATTGAACATACTATGACTATTGGTATTTCTGTCCAGTTGTATGACCACTTTTACACTTCTTTTTATACTTCTGCTATACAAAGGAAATCAACCAAAGCAAGTGGACGATCACACAACAGCTCTTTCCTCAAGAACTGAAGCTCAGGTAGCTTAGAAATTGTCAAGAATGGCTGAGTTTTAACAAAACTACTTTATGTAAACAACGGCAGTGGAAGCTGACAAGGAATGGAAAGGAATATGTGGGATTTTTATGCTTGACACAAAACCTGAAATAGAAAGCAGAGAGAGATTTCCAAGCTCCTGAGTATTCCTTCCTGTTTCAGCTGACTTTTCCTTATGGCAGTTCTCTTTATTATCATGGTAATTCTTGAACATTTCTTTGGAAAGAGGGCTTCAAGGTTATGTGTGCAATGCTTCCCAAGAGGCAAAGGGCAAGTCACAAATGCAGAGCTGTTTCCTGCCCCAACCTGCCACATTAATGAGAAGCACTGAGTTTTGACTGCAGGATATTGGAGTCTTAGTGCCAGTAAGCCCTATAGAATGGAATTGGCTTTCCTGCTGACAAGAGTGCAGGCTCTCATCGGGACTGTGGGCCTCTGGAATCAGCAGGGAAGTGGGGATAGAAACATGGCAGTAAAAGAACTTCAGCTCTCTTCTTTCTTTTTTGTTGGAACCTCGACGTTGATTTCTCTCAAGCTGTTGTCTTTTGAAGCTGCATAATTTTCTGCATGGCTGTGCAGATGGCTGTGCAGATGCCGCCTCATGCCTTCAAATAGGAAAAGCTGAGCTGGGGCTAACACTGTGGGAATGCACAACCTGTAGAATACAGTGGCCATTCCTTCTATCTACCTCCCAGGCAGGGCTACTTTGGAGAAGGTCTTATGTGCCCTATTGTTAAAAGTTGTTAATGCTTCTGAGTAATTTGCTATGAGAAGAACACTGAAGGACTTTTTCAAGACTATCCAATGGGGTTCTTTTGAACTTTTGAAGACCTCCTGATGACGGATGTCAAAATTCTGCTTCTCTGCAGGAGCAAGAAAAGAGACTTCCATTGCCTCCACATGCTCTGCAATAAGCGACCAACCAGACTACTTGAGGTGAGCAAAGTAGCCATTAACTCTTGCAACTTTCAGTGGGGTGCAGTGTCCAGCTCTTTCCTGTGCTAAAAGGATGAGTTTGAGCAGATTTATTTGGGCCTGGAAAGCTCAGAGCAGAGATGAACACGGAGGTGGGTTAGGCCCGGACGGGCCCTCCCTTCCTGCAGTGCAGTTGCACAGGCTCAGCTGCAGCAGTGGTGCTGCATCCCCCCATTGAATTTGCAGTGCAGGAGGGGAGGGAGAAGTGTGTGTGTGGTGAAACACTGGAAATTGCTGCCAGCTTGTGTGAGAGCAGGGATGTTGTCAAGGGCAGTCAGGCCTCCTGCAGCTCTGGGGCTCTGGGGCAGCTGCGGCCTTTGGAGCGGGCGCGGCGGGGCCCTGGCTCACATTGCTCCAGTGCCTCCGAAAATGTAGCAAGGCATCTGGAGTTTTCTTTTCAAACCCATCCTGCACACTAGTCAGGTGTATCTGGGATGCATGCTTGGCACAAACTGTTGTCTGTCCTGGGAATGAACTTCACCTTGTTGAGGATTTACTGCTTGTAAATATTAATCTCAGGATGGTTTGAATTATTTATTCCCATGTGAAAGGTGTTTTTGTGCTCCAAAAAGAACAAGATCTTCAGGCCCAGAGGAGAAGAAGTATTGGTGTGAGAGTGTTGGGAAGTGGGATCAATTCTTCTCATTGCCATTTCAATTGGATTTGTATCTTGAGTTTGATAAACGTCACGCCTGTTGATTTGAGGGAGAAGGGATTGAAGAATATTTGACTCCCATCAGTGTCTTTAGGCATTAATGAATTTGCCCTCTTTAGGAGCAGATGCTGTTTGGGTAGTAGCTGTAGTTTCAGACTGATATAGAGATTGTTTTTGTGGCTGTGTTACAAATGCCTCAGTTCCATGGTCAGTGATGCAACTGCTGTCGACTAGAAGAATCAAATATTATCATTAACACTGCTTTGGTGTTAGACAGTAAAGAATGTAGCTCAAAAGTCCAACTCTGTGCACTCAACTCCATAAATGCATTCCCTGACAAATATGTTTTAGAGATGTATTGTCACAAGTAAATGTAATTAATTTAAGCTTTTCCTACAGAGGAAGAGATAATAATTTAGTAATGTATCTCCTCTTCCTGAGGCTGCTGGGTTTGTTTGTCCTTTGACATTTGAAATTAAAGGAAATGTTTTCTAAGTGTGCTTCACTTACTAATGAAGAAAACCTCCACAATGTAAACTATTAGTAACTAAGTGTCATAGAAATGTGACTGATTCCTAGAGTTACCTGACTGCATTCCCTTGAAGCACATGAGCTTGAAAGTAGAAACTGTCAGTCCCAGAGCATCAGACTCAAAGCTTGGGTGTCTGTGTTTGGCATTACCCTGTGCTTGGTGTAATATTACACATGTATTTTTTGGACTAGAAACATACTGGAATGTTCTGTTAGAGTTCACTCATAGAAAAATGGTCTCATTTTTTCCCATTAGAAAATACGTAGCCATTGTCTCCTTGGAGCAACGCCAGCGCTACAAGGATGACTTCAATGCAGAGCATGAGGAATACCGGAATTTACACTCTGTGATTGACAAGACCACAAAGAAATTCAGACAGTTTCAGGAGCAATGGAAGTCTCTGACTCCAGGCTCTGAAGCCTATCAGGTAAAGAAGGATAAAACCATGAAGACTGGTTCATCATCACGGCAGTGTTTTTGATTCCCTGGAACTGCTCAGTGAAACAATGGGAACCTGCAGAATTGGCATATATGCTCAGACACTGCTTGGGCTGGGTCTGATTTTTGCAAGGCCCTGCCCAAAAGCCCCCGTTTGAGCTGTCTATGATGAAACAGAAAGGGAAGAGGCGCCCCAAGCAGAGTCTTAGAGCATGGGCTCCTTCTGTTGGCTATTGAGAGGCTTAATTGCAGATCTTGGGTGGTGCTGGTTGAGGGAGCTTTGTTCTTGCAAATGTCCCAGAAGAGTGGTGGCTGACAGAGAAGAAAATGTCTGGAGTTAGACTGAGTGAACTTTTAGTGTTTTACCAAAGTTTGCATTTTATGCTGGTGAAGAAACATTCCTCATGTTTATTTTCTTGTAGAGGCTGCATCATCAAATCCTAGCAGATTATCAGCAGCTACAACAGGTACGTGAGACACCAGAGCTGCAGGGCCATGGTAACTGCTGAGTCTGCCTCAAGGCTTTTTTAAAGCAAAGGACATGAGAGTGTAGACTCTGCAGAAGAGTTTGCATGCCCTAATCTTGCTTTCTCCTTCACAGGGTAGCCCCAGCTACTCTGAAATGAAGAGCAGGTGCCAGTACCTCCACAAAAAGCTGGCCCATATTCAGAGGCGCATTTCTGAATATGACCAGCAGTGAGTGGAGTCCTGGCACCAGACATCTGCTTCAGCCTCGTGACATCTGCAGACCCCAGATTTTTTATTTCAACTAGAAGATTAAGTTTTAGGATTTTTTAAGTTAGTATTGAACAGTAGGTTATGTTAGCACTGAGCCGTAGAATATTTCTTACAATCTTGGATTAGTTCAAAGAAGTTTAGTAAGTTTAAGAAGTTGAAAGATGATAGTGTTGAATGTTAACAATAAAGAACTCTCACTGTTTATAAGTCCTTCTCTCATTGTTGCTTCTATGATATCTGGAGTGGATTTCTTCTGTCAATTGTGTTCTTCAAGTCTTAAGTTTGTCCACTGAGATAAATTTATCAGTAGAGGGTGGAAGCCCACTACCTGTACTACGAAGTTATGCACATTTTAAGAATCGATTTTGGCTGATGGAAATTCTTTATAAGTTTTGGGGTGTTTTTTTTGACCTTTTTCTTGTTTATGCAAAATCTTTGCCTAAGTGGTGAAAGACATTGAAGTTTGGACAAGTCTGTCAGCAAATCCCTTTGTTTTGGAGGGTTACAGAGGAGTGCACATGAGCTGCTCTCAGCTGTCATCTGAAGCAGCTCTCAAAACAGATTTTAAGTCATGGCCTTCCCTTGTCAGTGAGCCAAGGAATATCCAGATCTTTGCAAGAGTTTTGTAAAATACGTAGAGTGGTGTTGGAGTCAAGGTACTTCAATGGGTTTTAAAGAGAAATTGCGTTCAAGTGGCCCTATGGAAATGCTGTCCATTTCTTTGCATATTTAAACCAGTCTGTCTCAACCAGCCTTTCTAGAGAGACACAGATCTTGATTCTTTTACAGATCTCTGGGAACTTGGAATAAAGACCTTTTCCTAAGTTTTCTGCCATTTCTTTATTAGCTTAAACGGTAGACTTGTTACCAGAAAAACCTGAACCTTCTTTTGGGGAAGAATATGAAATTGTCTGAGGCAGGAAAATGTTTGGGAACAGTCACCGGGGGCTTTGAATGCCCCTTTCTTCCTTAGAGAGGATTCTACAAATTCTCAATTGTCTCCATGCAATGATGTTAATTCCCTACGTGAGAGATTTTCGAGTGTTTTCTGATTGAACACCTGAGCCATCGTTGCCCTTCTGTTCTCCTTCAAGGGAAGTTCATTAAAATGTCACCTCTTAAGCCCTGAAATTTGGGTCCATTTTTGCCTGGGTCAGGGGTTGCTGCTGCAGCTCTGCAGTGCAGCAGCCCCAGGAACGCTGCTGTGGGGACATGGGGTGAATTGTGCTGGGGAGCCTCCCCTTGGCCTGGTGGCTGCTGCTGGTTGACAGAGCATGCAGGAATGCTGGTGGTGAGGGTGGGCTGAGAGTGAGGATTTTTCATAGTTACCCCTTCATGACCTATCTCGCTTTTTATGGAATTTCTTCTAACTAATTTTACACTGCATAAAGAAGTTATATTTCCATGCTTTTACAAGTCTAATCTTCATATTCCCGGCTGACTCTATTTTCCCTTCCAGTTTCTTGTGTGTTGGGGCAGGCTGCCCTTTGGGGAAGATGTATGAATGCACTGGTCCCATCCCCTTTTACTTCTGGAAAGGAAGTGTTTAGGAGTACTTGAAATGGTCCTTTCTACTTTTCTTTAAGTGGCTTGTTACTGTGCTTTATGACATAAGACACAGTCCCCAGGTTGATTGGAATATACCTGAGCATCCAAAGTTCTCAGGGATGCTCATACCCAAAATTTCTGCAGAGATGAGAGTACTTTTTGCAAAGAAGGTAAAAAGGGACCTAATTGCTTATTTCCTATCACATAACTTTCTCTAGAAAGGATTATAATTTGGTATTGTCTTCCATAGAGCATTTCATGTGGCATGACTTTTCTTTAAAAGCCACTGGAGTTCTGATTCTCAACAGTGGCAGGGAAAGCACTTTTGGCCACTTTAGTGAGGTTTCCTGGAAAATGTTACTCATTTGTCTTTGTAGGCTCTGATTTGCTCTTTCAATCTTGCTGCTAGGGTAAGATCTCCATGGGCTAAATAAGTTTCAGTTAACTGGGACTTTTTAAATAAATTTTGTACAGTGTCAGCTATGAAATGAGAATCACTATCTGCTGGCATACCAGAAGGAATCCTTAATCTTAGTAGTATTTTTTATTTTTAACTGGAAGTATTTCTCTAGCTTTGTTGGTGTGACAAGGAAAAGCCTCTGGCCATGCAGAAAATGTGTCCATTAAACCCAATAAGTATTTATATTTACTTCTTCTTAACTCAGAAAAATGTCCTTGTCATTAATATCTGGTACTAATATCCCTGGTTTGGGATCCAAAAAGGCAGTCTTTTGTAAAACTGTGCATTGATCTGTAAGCAGATTTTAAATTTCAGTTGTCACAGTCCCTGTCAACCTAACACTAAGTAGCTGCCTTAGCAAACTGTCTACTGTACCTTCAATACCCCAATGGGTTTCTTTATGTTTGTCTTCTCCAGTTTGTGTCATTATTGCTTGAGGAACTGTAACTTGTTGATTTCATGATACCTACCACCCTTCAGGACCAAATTAGACATTTAAGGATTTTGCGGAATGTTTCTATCATGGTGTTCTGTGTGTGATTTGGAAAGGTTCCCAACTTTGGAAAGAATTGCCAGCAAGATGCTTTGTTCTGCCTTCTCTCCAGCAGTTTTGTCTGCTCATCAGTCTCCTGGGCTTGTGTGAACTGTTGAGCTTTGCAGTGCATTATTGCTACTTTAGCAGGAAACTTGATGTTCCCAAAGCTGTCCCTGTTTGATTGGAGATGCTGATTCCTTAGAGAAGGATTGAGGAACACAGCAGGGTTCAAGGCAGTAGCTGTCTTTAGCACCATATCTTTTTTTCTAGGAATGCCAAATGGTTACTTAAGGAAAACCAGAGTGCTCCCTCAGGCCTTGTTTTACGCAGCTGCAGCTACTGGGGTTGGTGGGGTGCCCCTTTCTGCACTTGGAAATGAGCCGAGTCAGTGATGGGACAGGGCAGGGCATTCCCTACCTGTGCCCATTGTGAAATCCCTCTGTCCCCACTGTGTCGTGTCCTGCTCCTCAGTGACATCCCGGCCAGCCTGGCACATGGGACTCCCCATTTCCAAGGACACGTGGCCATTGTCAGCAGCCTTTGGTTCTGCTGGCCTTGAGGTTCAGCTCTTGTGGACCATTTTGTCAGCTGATATCCTTCCTTACAGCAGAGGCCCTGCAATGATATTTGGCAAGTGAGAACAGACAAACTCGACGAGCTTCATGTTGTGGGGTTAAAAATCCCCAAGGCTGGTGTTAAAACTTCTCACTGGTGTCAGTGGTGACTCTGCTTTCACCACTCAATGATGCCATGTATACTGAGAGTGGGAGATGCCTGTGGCTGCTTGAGTAGTTTGGAACACTTATTTTAGAGTAAACAGGAGTCTTGTTTCTCCATCTGTTCTCCTGTGATATAAAAGTGTACAGATATTGCAAGCTACTATTTTAGGATAACTTTTGTAAGTAATTGCTGTTTTGTTATGATGCCATGCCTCTCAGTGTAGCTTATGCTTCCATAGTACACCTCTCAGCTGGCTTCTATATGTAAATGTCTTTGGAGAGGAATCACAGGTGCCTGCTGTCACTGTAGACAAGGTGGATGCAGCATGGGCTCATGTGGACAGGATGTGCTTTTTCTTCCCATGACCAGAAGTGAGAAGAGTTGAAGAAGGGGGCTCAAGAGCAAGATTCTGCAGGGAAGCTGCTCTACTAGATCTTTTTGCCTTAATCCAACAGAAAAGCTGCCTTTTGCTAGCTGGTGTGATCTCACAAAGCAGTGACAATCTCTTGCTGTAGCCTGTTAAAAGGGAGAGGGAGTCCCTCCTCTCTCACAGGGAGAGTGTCGCTTCTGGCTCACGTGTTCTGAATAAGTGATCTGTGTTTGGATTGTGTCCTAGCAAGCTATACCATTACTCCCTGAATGTGTTTGGTTTTTTCCTTTCTGTCTCCATTTCTTCCTCCAGCTTTTTTTAATACATGCATTAAAAAAAGATACTTTTTTTTAAAACTTAGATTTGATTGAAGCATCATCTGTGGGTGTTTGCCTCAAGCACTTTCCTAGAAATAAGTTGAGTCTTTTCACAAGAAATGAGAATACTTCAAAGATTTCTAGTCAGATCAGAACTACTGTGTTGGGCTATAGTTGAATAATATTTTGGTTTTGTTCCAGTTGTCCAGTTGTATGCACTTGATTTCTACTTCACTCAGTAGTGAAAGTTTTGAAAGTTTTGAAAGTTTTGAAAACAGTCATGCTTCTGAGAGAATAAGAGTAGATCTTTACTCAAAAGCAGCTGTTACTCTGACAGCACAAACATCTTGTTTGTTGCCTCGAAAAAACCCAAGCAACTTGACACTGCCTCAGTTTTTGCTTGATTACCTGTGTTTTGTTCTACCTACTCCAGAAAGAGTGCTTAGACTTTCAGAAGACGTTTTAATTCCTGACTCAGGTCTGCAGAGATCCTCCTAAAGATGGTTTTTGCGGGCAAAATACTGTTAGTCCTTTCTAAGATGAAACATTTTTCCACTGTCAGCTGAGAATACAAAGTATTCCAGGTGCATCTAGTTTACTTTGCATTCATTATTCCTGTAATCTGTTGCTTTGGAAGCACAGATAATAAGCATGTCCAGTCAGTAAGTAAGTAGTGATGGGTTTTGTTCTTCCTCCCCTAGAAATCCAAGCACTTAATTATACTGCACTGCCTTTTTGTGGGCACTGATCTTCTCCAGAATACTATTCAGGATGCCATCACATGTAGGTAACTTAAAATAATAACGTTAGACTTTTAAAAGATGGAAAACTAAATGAGGCTTTAAGTTTAGGGCAAGATAATTGTCAGGTTAAATAACTTTGTGGTTATGACATGCACAGCAGTGATTCTCTTCAGATTTATGTTTGCATTGCTTTCTGTTTTTCTTTAGGATAGCACTGGTTGCAGTGATCTTTAGTTCTACTACCTGACTGTCTTAGCATGGAGAAAGTTCCCTTCTGAGAATACTTGCTCATTCTGTTTTGAGTATAATATCCTCACTGAAATTTTTACAATGATTCCTGTCTGTCCCAGATCACTGGTAATGCTTAACACAGTCAGTGCTCCGAAAGCTTATCATTGCATTTTAGCAGTCTCATCAGTAAGGTGTCATTTAGCAGGTGTAACAATATTTTGGTCAATTAAAATACAGTCAGACACAATGTAAGCAGAGAACACTAGAATATTTATTCCAGTTTCAATTCCAACCAATCTGACCTCAAGGCAGTTGATTCAAAGAGTCAGCAAATATTTTTAGGAGCTTGCTTTGACATTTTCAAACTACCATAATGAACAGGAATCAAAATTCAGCTTTGTTTTGACAGGTGTTGCATTAATGCTGGACCACACTTTTGCTTTCTGCTAAAAGAGAGAATGGATCTGAATTAATCATTTATCAACAGATTCTGTAGCTTGATGTCATTTTCATGAAGACACTATGGGTAATTAATTGAACTATTAAAAACAAAATCAGGAATTCAAAAACTGCGCCATTTTATTTCAGAGGTCTTTGCTTATATTTGTACAATATATTGAATAGCTCTCCATTTTCTGCAAAACCTAATATATCTTTCATGACTTTTTTCTATAAACTTATATAAGGTCACATTCTCTTGAAGCCTTCTAGAAGCTCAAAATAAGCATTACAAATGAAGTAAATGTTGTTTTCACAGGAAAACAGTTACAGGAAAATACAAAAATATACCTGTTTAATCCATTATGAAAAAATACTTCAAGCAGATTGAATGCAATTTTCATACATCAGTACTTAATACTGATACTTAATTTTTTAGCTGTTTTCTTTTTTTTATAATGTATTTAAACAAAATCTAAAAATACATTTAAATATGGCAAAGTACTGCAGTTTTATCCCAATAAATAGGTTCTCAAAACCCAGAATAACTTTTTAAAATCTAATTCAAACCTATAAACATTAGTCAGTATTTGGTTTGGGTGATTGGTTGGTTTTGTGTGCTTCTTTTAATGGATCCTCATATTTTGTTTTCAGTACTGATTAAAAAGAGTGGCCTGCAGCCACTAAGTGCAAAGGGATTTGGCAAGTCCTCCTGTCACCTGCATTCCCCTGGCTTTCCATTTGGTGAAGAACTTGATGTGGCAGCAGCCCCTGCACAGGAAGAGGAAAACACAGGTTATAAGGATTTATAAATAAGCAGTTAAAATGTTCTTCCATTCAGTAAGCACTGGTGTATTGTCATGATTTAGGAATGTTACTCCTCAGTTCAGTGCCCCACTGAGGCTCTCCCAAACATTGCACAGTTTTTTGACCATGCCAGAGGCTGATGCACAGTAAGAAATATGACACCTACTCAATACTACAGTGCTCTCTGGCCCAGGGGTCTATGAGACTACTTTTGAAATTAATCCCATTGTCTCGTGTGACTCAGCTTTTTCTGGGGCTCCACATCACCACAGGCCTTGCTTTTCAAGGCCCAAGATGGTGTTTGGGCACAGGGTACATCTCCAGTCACTCCGTGGTGGATTCCACCCCTGTCAGCACATAGCGCTTGCCTTCACTGGTTTGTGGAAGTGCAGTCTAACTAGCCAGGGCTCCCCATATTTGTATTTTGGGCATTGTTCCCCATACCACAGAGGCTTTACTCGGCCTGCTTGATTGCAGTGCATGTTTCACAGCTAAGGGTAATCTGGGAGATAGTGTCTGTGGTTAAGTCCACGGCTCAGTCCCGAGCCCGTCTGTATTGTTACATCTCTTCTCTGATGACCTGAAGCATCATGGGCCCAATAAGCCAGAAATAATTCACCCTTATGTTCCCAGTTCAGATCCACCTGAGACACTTTGATCTTGGCAACCCAATCCACCTGTCCATTGTTGTGATGTTCTTCAGTAGCCCAGCTCACAGCTGCATGTAAAAGTACATCTATGTGATGCACTTTTACAGCCAGCTTTTCTCTCCAAGCAGTGATGTCTTGTCAATCTTCAGCAGCCCAGACAGGTTAACCTCAGTTCTACTAAAGTTTCTATTTTTCCATTGATCCACCCACCCCTACATAGCGTTCAGTGGTCAGTGTAGAGGAAGGGCACTGACCATTTCTCTTGTTTAGTGATATCTAAAGCCATCTGGATGGCTTTCAGATCTGCAAATTTACTTGATCCACCTTATTGTGTAGTAGCTTCTGCAACTTGCCATGTAGTACTCCATATAGCAGCTTCCTATTTTTGATTTATCCCCAAGATATGGTATTGGAATAATAATACCAATATAACCGAATGGGCCCTGCCTGACCTTGTCTGGCCCTTGCTGCTTGACCAAAAGGCAGCAACTGTGGTGCTTTCACCTCACAGACATCTTTGGCTAGCTGGATGATGAAGCTGGGCTCTTGAAGGTAAATCCAGGCTTGCAGGAGCTCAGGTTTACCTTTGGCAGAGAAGCTTCAAGGCGATGGTGAAGGAAAAGGAGTCAGGTTCTGCTGGAGGGCTTTGATCCAGAGCTCTATTCCTGGCCCACAGGCCTCTGAACCCAGCAACAGCTCCAACAGAACTCCCTGAACTGTGTCGTTGCTGTTCCTTTTAACCCCGGGGAGAAGGGGTGGGAAGGGGTAGGGATCCCACCAACCAGGTAGGGGGGAAGTCTTAAGGGACAAATGGCACCTGGATGGCCCAATGTCCTCCAGGGGTGGAGGCATCTTTTGAACTCTGCCAATCACTGGACGCCCTTTCTGGAATGCCAAGATTGACAGACAGCACTCAGCAGGGGTCAGGGTGTGGAAAGGAGGGATGATTGACACACCCAGCAAGGAATTATCAGGGAGAAACCTGGGGTATCTGAGGCAAACCATGACATCACACTGCAACAATACGGCAGGAGCTGTCAGTGGTGAGGCCGTTTTCCTTTTTCTGGTAGCTGATTATATGATGGAGCCTCCTCAGTACGTCACCTTTTCGTCCTCCTCTGATGATGATAGTCCAAAATGTTTGGCTTCCTTGATTTCCAACATTCCTAGGTGACTGGTATTTCCTATTGAGCTTGCTGAGTGATCATCACAACTCACTTACTCCATGTAGCATCACTGCCATGATGTGTGGCAGTAGCAGGGACTTTCTTTTTAACATCCAGCCCAGCACTGACAGTCAGGGTGCCAGGAGGAGCTGTGCTTGGGTGCCAATCACTTCCAAAGCACCTCAAAACCCTTCATAAGCTGCCAGGATCTCTTTTTCATGTGGGGTATATCACGCCTTAGATCTCTTGTATCTCTGAGTCCAGAACCCCGCTGGTCACCCTGAAGTCTCCCTGGGTACTTTTTGCCAGAGACTCCCGGAAAGACCATTCTCCCTATGTGCAATGTAGAGCAAATTTTTCGCATGTGCTCCTATCCTGACTGGCCCAAAGGTTACTGCATGAAGAATCTCCTGTTTAGATCATTCAAAAGCCTGTTATTTTTCAGGACCCCGCTTTAAATTATTCTTCTCCCATGTCACATAATATTGAGAGGGCTTACAATCTGACTGTAATCTATAACATCCATCCTCCAGAAACCTGTAGGGGCTAGGAAAACCTGTGCTTGCTTTCTGCTGGTTGGTGGGTACATAGCTGCTTGTTTGTTTACCACATCCATTGGAATCTGATGACATCCCTCTTGCCATTTTACTTCTAGAAGCTTAATTTCCTGGGCAGATCCATTGAGTTTGCTTTGCTTTATGGCAAAACCAGCCTTCAGGAGGATCTGGATTTTCTTCTCCCCTTTCTCAAGAACCTCCTTTGCTGTGTTGCCCCATATAATATCATTGATGTACTGCAAGAGTTCTGGAGCCTTGCCTTTTTCTAGTGCAGCCTGAATCAGCCCATGGCAAATAGTGGAGCTGTGTTTCCACCCCTGGGGCAACAGTCTATTGTCAGTCTCCACTCTCCATTGAGCTTACACACTGGCCTTATAGGACTAGTAAAGGGCCAGCGAATCTTGCTGACCACTCCCTGGCTATCCAGCTCTCATATCATCTCCTGGATGGGGGTCACAGAGTCCTGGCTGGTGTGGTATTGCCAACAATGCACTGTTGTAGTAGCCATCAGTACCTGTTGTTCTTCAACCCTCAGCAATCCCACAGCAAAGGGTCCTCTGAGAGACCAGGTAAGATCATCCTTGAGAGAATACCTTTCCCTCACACTTGACACAAACCGTCTCCAGTGGCTGAGGGTTTCTGTGCTCTTCCCAATCATCTTGTCAATGGCCATATTCCAGGACAGAGATCCCAGCTGCTTGGCTTCACCACCATCCAGTTTCATATCAAGGGCCATGGCATTCCAGAATTAGAGCAGCCAGGTCACCAGGGGCTCTCCTGACTAGAGGCTGAAATCTATTTGTACATCTCATAGCTCACCTGAGGACTGGGATTGGGTGATTATCTCTGGCCCTGCCTCTTCCTCTTGTTTTGAGGGGCCTGCTTCCTCTTCATCCCTCATGCAGTCAACTGATTATATGTTGGATTTCTTTTTCTGTATAGGGTTGACTGCTACTGGTTGTTCCTCTGGTTCAGCAGCAGTTTGTGTGGCCATGGTGCCTGCTGGTCTGCTTCCTTTCTCCACCCCTGGGAATGATGTGTGCTGTTGAGCAGTGTCCAGTAAACAGTAGCCAGGACAGAATGCATTGTATAAGTTCGTGCCTCTCAGGAGCTTTGACATATTTCACCACTTTATCAGGTTGTTAAAGTGACAACCTAAACTACCCATGTAGTTGTTCATGGGTGAACTGCTAAACTATTGGAGAAGTCCTCCCAAAACTGGCTAGTGTTCTCCTACATTCCATGCTACTCATTACTATCCTGCTTCAGGGCAGATCTCTGAATAACCTCCCTAGAAATCTTTCTTGGCTCTAAATATGGTGTGCACTGCACTGAGGAGACCTAGCAGACCTAGCAATAAGAACATACTTTCCTTAACATCTAAAGGGAATTCAGAATTCTTAAAAGCTGTTGTAATAGGCATGAAGGGGTAAAAGGAGGTGAAAGGTTGGGGAAAATCATTCTCATCTTTCCTCTCTCTGGATGGCTTTTAATAATTGGCTCCCAAGGGTAGCACCTTAGTTAAGGGTAGGAGAGCAACACTGAATTCACATCCCAAATGACCCTTGATATTATCATGTTATGAGCTAATATCAGAGAGTGCAACAGAGCAATCCTGATCCCTCCCAATGCTTCGAAAAAGAAACACGATGGGCACACATTATATATATGGAAACGTATTTAGTTTCTATTTTGGTACTGGGAGGGATACGGGAATGGCTACTGTGAGAGGCTGCTGGAACCTTCCCTGCTGTCTGGCAGAGACAATGCCAGCTAGATCCAGGACAGGTGTGTCACTAGGCAAGGCTGGGGCAATCAGAAATCACGGTAATGACTCTGCAAAAACATATTCAAGAAGAAGGAAAAAACAAGTTTTTGCACAGATGCAACTGTGGCCAGAGAAGAGCAGAGAATATTTGAGAGGAACAACTCTGCAGACACCAAGGTAAGTGGGGAAGGAAGTGGGGAGTTGTGATCCACCTGCAGTCTGCGGAGGAGCGCCAGGCTCAGGTGAATGCCAAGAAGAGGCTGTGAATTCATGGGAGGCCTGTGCTGAAGCAGATTCCTGGCAGGGACCTACAGACCCATGGAGAGAGGAACCCATGCTGGAGCAGATTTCCTGGTAGGACTTGTGACTCTTTGGAGGATCCATGTTAGAGCAGCCTGTTCTTGAAGTACACAGTGGAAGAGTAATCCCTGTTGCAGCAGTTTGTGAAGAACTGTTGTAGACGGGATAGACTCACATTAGAGGAGTTCATGGAGAACTGTCTCCAGTGGGAGGGACCTCATGCTGGAGCAGAAGAAGGATGCCTCTCCCTGAGCAGCAGCAGAAACACACAATGAAGTAACTGAACTGTCCATTCCCTGTCTCCCTGTGATACTGAAGGGAAGGACATAGAGCTGGGAAGGTGGAAGAGGTGGGAGGAAGGTGTTTTTGTTTTATTTCTTATTATCCTTCTCTGATTTTGTTAGTAATAAATTCCATTAATATCCCTAATTATAGCTGGTTTTGCCTGTGACAGTATTTGGTGAGTGATCTCTCCTGGTCCTCAGCTCATGAACCTTTTGTTATATTTTCTCTCTCCTGTCTAGATGTAGAGGGGATGATAGAGAGGCTTTGGTGGCACCCAGTCATGCTCCACCCACCATGGAGTTAGGTAGCACACGCACATGAGTAGACCCAGCAGCATTGTGACCACTGGCTCTGTACCTAATACAACTAATGCTTAGATCAAATAGTTTCCAGCTCACACTGGCCAGATCTGTTATTATCTCAACCCTTCAAGCCCTACACTGGGAGACAAATAAGGCTTTTGTGGTTTAGGAATGATACTCTCCAGTTCAATGCCCCCACTGAGACTTTACCAAACTACACACTGTTCTGTCTTGCTCCCCCATGCTGGAGAGGAGTATTGGAGGCATGAAAGGCAATGGTCATTGGTTAAGATAAGAACAACTTACTTGAAACAGCAATGAGATACAAAACCAAATGGTAACAGCAACAATATTAATGTCAGAGGGTATATGAAAAGAAGCAATTCCATGGGAAAAAAAAAAACAATCTGGATAATAAACAGTATTAGACAGCTCCCTTTGCCACATTTTCTTGACTGGACAAACTCCTTCTCTCCAGAATAGAGTCCCTTTTCCTTGCTCCTGGTGTAAAATACAAAGTTGTGTTTCATGTCAGGTACAAACAGGCAACGTGTGTATTTGTGAATGTGAAATGTGTGGGCCCTGACAATGGGAGAGCTGTGAATTCTAATAATAACTGAGGGAAATAAAGCATGGAAAAAGAACCTATCTTTTGAATCTATCTCTTGTTTGCAATTAACCCTGGTTGATTTAGGAACATTGGAACTAAAGTGTTAAGGATGTTGCTTTTTGCTTCGATTTAATCCATAAAAAGCTCTGCAATAATAACCTTTTGAAGTATAATTTTAGAATATTACTTGTATCCTTGAAACTATAGCTTTGGAATATATATAAAGGAAACATGCTTATCTCACACCTTATTGAAGCAGAGAAAAACAGCTTGAGAAAGGAAGATGAACATCACCTCAAGGATTTATGGTTTCGACTAAAGGGAAGCTGGACATCACTGTTATTAGATTTATAGTCTCTGCAGTTAAAAGGTGGGCCCATATCTGGGGAGCTGGACTCCACCAGATGGGATTCGTCTTTCTTCTTTTGGAAACTGGACCATCACCATCTGGGGATACTCCTTTTGAGATACATCCTGAGAAACTAAGATCACAATAGTGTATAGAATTGTGATGTAATAATTTGGAATGAAAATTCCTGATGAGTAAAAATTGGAAATAGAAACTGCTGAAAAAGCTGATAAGTACCCCTATAAATACCTGTAACCCTCAACTATCAGTGTGCAGCTGGAGGGAAAACTTCCCCCACTGTACCCAGCGCTGTATTGCTCATACTTTACCCTATTAAATAATAAATTGATTGCTGCTTGAATATTGGCCTAGTCAAGCTTCTTATTCATGACACTGGCAGTGATGTGAGACAGTATGGAATAACCTAGCCATGCTTTCTCCTGGCTACTGCAAAAGATGAACCCTCTCCTGGCTAAAATGAGGACATATATACTGACTTCAGTATTTAATGCCTACTGCTGAAAAAAAAAGCATCTTTCCCCTATTGCCCCTTAAAGCCCTGACTGACCGGCTGTGCAGGTCAAGAGTCCAGCCAGAAGATGCCAGAATCTATTCCTGACCCATCAGCAAGTCAGCTATTCTCTTTCTTTCCTCTGGGAGTTGGCACAGATAGGACCCTGTCCCACCACTGAATCTGTACCTCCTCTGGCAACCAAGCAGCAGCTGCAGTTCCCTTGCAATGACTGCAGCCATGAAATCGTACAGTGATTTCACCCGTTCTTCATGTACTCATGGACTCTTAAATGCATGCATGAACAAGGCATGGAGAAAATTATCCTTTTAACACTCTTGGCACAAGGCACACTAGAACATTTCCTGCAGTAAGACATGTGGCAGCCTCAGAAAAATTAGACATTTTATTGATTGTGTCCCTTACACTCTTGAAATAAATCCCTAATCCTAAGTGGAAAGCACTAAGTAAGCACACAGGCAATGGTACAGGAAATGTATCTAACTTGACAAAAAAAGAGAAGTTATTAAAACCCATTCTTTCTTTGCTGCTTAGAAAAGTTTTTTTTGTTTTTTTTTTTTTCTGTATATTGTTTCCTGTATAAAATAGTTCTGCCTTAACAGAATTAACTAGAATGACTGCCTTGTTCATGTTTCTCCCCTTACATCATCATTGGGTATCTGATCTGGACCTTCTAAAGGTCATAAATAACTGTATCCACTGTTTTCAGAAAAACAGTGCATAAACATACTAACAGCAGTAATCTCCCTAAAGATTACCCAACTCTTGTTAAAACCTTAGTAAGATGACATGCAAGTTAGCTCTCTAAAGATGTATTTTAGTACCCAGCACTTACTTTCCAGCTCTTTTTTTTTCTTTAAACGCTTTGTCCGGTCAATGGCAGCCAACTCAGCTTTCAGCAGCCGGTAGCGTTTCCGGATTTCCTGCATTTTTGCTTGGAGAACTGTTATGCGCTCGGTGCTACTCAAATTTTGCAAGTCAGCTGCAAGTTAAACAATTTCTGTTAATTATTGCATTGCAGTAGTTCCCAAGCCTTCTGAGGCTTCGATGAAGGGGAAGGTACTCAAATCTTAGTGATGCGCTTTGAGGTAGCAGGCAGCAAAGCTGAGAAACAGCAACTGCTGTTTATTATCGCTACCTTGCCCGACACAAACACTGAAACTTCTTCTTACAAGAAATACTAAACAAGTCTTGGTTCATTATGGCAAAATGGAACGGGAAGATTTAAAAATTTAAAATCTTAGAGGCTGAGCAAGAAACAGAGAAAAAGGAGTAAAACAGAAAGAAAGGAAAACTATCAGGACAGGATGTATGGCAAAATTAAGCAAACTGGGGATGGAGTGATTTTAGAATTAAAAAATACTCAAAACCAGAAAATTCCAAAAGCCTTCTTATAGTATACCACAAGACCACAAGAGGCATGTTTCAAAAAACATACTTACACACTTGAAAACTCCATTTGCAACCTTTGGGCAAATGACTATCATGTTCTTTTAGATCAGACTCCCTCTCTCCACTTTGCCCACATTTTCCTGTGGGAAGGTAGATTGTTACAAAACAAAGCAACTTTCCCACCCAACCCAAAGCTTACCAGGAGCTGTCTTACTCTAACATGACAGAATCCATCCTGGTGTAGCAGCTTGGCACACAGCTCTCTGCACCATGGGTGCCCAGGTCCAGGACCTCAAACCAGGTCTGTAATGGGACCCCACTAATTCTGGCATGCTGGGAAAGGGAAACCTTGCACTGGAAACACCGGCCAGTTAGTTGTTGTGCACGTAGACTCAGATCTGTTCTGTGGATTTATGGGAACCATAGCCCTACAGACCTAGAAGGCTGAAAAAAGTAGGAGACTGTGGCTCCACAATCCATCCCAAAAACTGGCAGGTGTTTAACTGAATGTGTGTGTGGGTGAACATAGGGAGGTAGGGTAGGGACACACTTCCTGGAAGGAGATTCTTGAATACGATCCAGCTGCTCAAGGTTCGTATAGCCATAGTCCACTCTACTCTCCAATTGGATCACGACAGCAGTGCACTTATTGCTTTAGAATCACAGCCATAAATAAATTGCCTGCATCAGAAAATAAGGCAAAGAGGCACTGTAATGTGTTCATGCAGGTGCCAAAATCATCCACATGTTTCTACTTATGGAGCTATATAGTCTTTAAAAGACTTTGCAAGACTGATTATTACGTCCTAGCTCCTATTCACCTTTTTAAATATTCATTTCAAACAAATGGTACTTTCACACATTTTATTTCTCACTGAGCTGCTGTACTTACTACTTTTATTCTTCTTTTTGATGTTCACAGATGTTTTGAGGCTTGTTTTCTGCTTTTTGGAGGAGCTGTCTCTTCCCTGAGCATTTTGAAGGGTTTTTTGTCCTCTAAACACTATAAAGGAGGAAAAAGACCCCAAAAAGTAGAAAGAAATGGAAATAACAACAACAACAATTTTAAAAAAGCCTGCATTTCTCTGCGTTTTTCTCCAAGTATGTACATCTGCAATTAACAAATCAATAGAGATATATTTATTGATGGCTGCCTACTGACCTCATTCAACCTTTGTCGAACGAAACACATTTTATTGCATTCTTTTAGAACAACATTTCCAGATGAATTATAGTAACACACCTTAAGGGCATTTTGAGGAAATTCAGTTAATTGTTAACTGAAGTCTGTTGCAATGAAAAAAACCAAGGAGTATATTCAGGCAAGCATTTTCTTCCTCAGTGTTTTTCAGGCACTACAGCACAGTGAACGCATCTGTATTTTTGATGAACAGCAAAAGAGCCAGTCACTTTCACAAAAAAGCTTTTCAATCCAACCTTGCCAGCAGTTAAAATGCAGGCAGCAATACACTGACATCATGTGCACAAGTGTTGGTTGTGTTTATTGTCCTCTTCTCTCTGGTGGTCTCAGGATGAATCTCAAAATCACACAAATGTGAAACCCAGCTAAGAAGGTCAATGTTTGATATCAGCTTGACTTCCATTTTTCAAAACATTAACTTCACAAGGGGCAATGGTTTCCCAAACATGCAATAACGGCACTTTCACCCACAAATTAAATAGCTTACAGAGAATCAGGTTTTGTGCAAGAAACAGCATCTTCTACTTATAAGCAGGGCACTCAAAATGCTTTCATCTTGCTACAAGAAATATTCCTTACACTCTGCATTTACAGATTGTTCTGGGCCTTTCTTTTCAAGTCCAGTATAAAACATCATTCTTATATACTTTTTTCCTCATTGAAACCATCACAATTCCTAACAAAAGGCCAAGAAACTTCCTGGCAGTTGTATTTTTTTTCACTAGATGATTGCACCTTTTCCACACATTTGAAGTAGACAGAAGGCCACTATTTCCTACAAAAATTCACTTCCCAGCAGCAAAACTCTAACAGAATGAAGATACATGCGCAATGGTAAAATGAAAGTAGCTTAGGTTGAAGACAGTTCTTTTTACCCTTTCCTTTACCATTTTCAGCATGCTCTGGCTCTGATTGATTACCGCTACTGGAGCTGACCCTGGCATCAAAATCTTTTGAAGAAATATTTTGGTGAGACTGGAGATCTTGCATCTGCCCTGCAGTATTCTGTGCCTCTGCCGTGTCATGCATTTCATTTGTGGTGCTTTGTTTCCCTTCTTGATTTGGTGGCAGACTCCCAGAGACAATGACAGTGGATTGATGGTTACTGTGCTCTGCTACAGCTACAACGGAAGGTGACTCAAGAGTTGGAGCACTGTTTTGCACTAAAAACTCCTCTTCCTTTTCTCCATCATTTTTATTCTAGGTGAAAGAAGAAATGAAAAACTTTTCTCATTTGAGCAATTACAAGATTGCAATCTTAAAATTATGCAGTGCTTGCATTTGTTTAACATTCAATGTGTAGAGGAAAGCTCTCCTCTTTACTTAAAAGTCTACAAGTACCTTCCTATGGTCCATGCTGAGACCTTTCTGTTGGAGACACAAACTTTGTCCACACCCAGAGAGATGTGAGAACAAACACAGCCCTAGAGTGCTGTAGGAGCAGTGGGGCCGCAGGGTGACAGGCACAGCGCTGCAGCCGTTGGGCAGTTGGGCAGTTTGCGGCCGTTGGGCAGTTGGGCTGTTCCTTGGCACAGCGGTTCCAGAGGTTCCACCATGCTGCAGGGAAAGGAGAGGGGGAAGGTGAGGCAGTAGGAGCACTGACTCCTGTGGCAGAAGGAAATTCTTCCTTGTAGCCCACCACCTGAGGAACCTAACCTATGCCTAAATATCAGTTTAAAAAAAAGAAATAATTTTGAAGAAAAGGCTCTGAAATAAAATTATATGGATACACATGAGTCCTGTTTGCTCTCCAGAATCAGCCAAGGGAACTCCCAGATTTCACCCCATCAAGTTGGCTTCCAACACTGATGAAATGGATTCTTCTCATTAGTTTTCTTTTAAGTCCTGCATAACGAAAAGAAAAAGAAAAAGAAAAGAAAGAAAAAGAAAAAGAAAAAGAAAAAGAAAAAGAAAAAGAAAAAGAAAAAGAAAAAGAAAAAGAAAAAGAAAAAGAAAAAGAAAAAGAAAAAGAAAAAGAAAAAGAAAAAGAAAAAGAAAAAGAAAAAGAAAAAGGGAAGGAAGGAAGGGAAGGGAAGGGAAGGGAAGGGAAGGGAAGGGAAAGGGAAAGGGAAAGGGAAAGGGAAAGGGAAAGGGAAAGGGAAAGGGAAAGGGAAAGGGAAAGGGAAAGGGAAAGGGAAAGGGAAAGGGAAAGGGAAAGGGAAAGGGAAAGGGAAAGGAAAAGGGAAGAAAGGGAAAGGGAAAGGGAAAGGGAAAGGGAAAGGGAAAGGGAAAGGGAAAGGGAAAGGGAAAGGGAAAGGGAAAGGGAAAAGGGAAAAGGAAAAGGAAAAGGAAAAGAAAAGGAAAAGAAAAGGAAAAGAAAAGAAAAAGAAAAGAAAAAGAAAAGAAAAAGAAAAGAAAAAGAAGTGAACATCGCAAAATCTTTATGGGAAAAGTTTTCATTTCTAAAAGGCTGGGACACCACTTTTCCTGCCATGTATTTCTACACCAATCAAAAAGAAGCAGAATTGGGCATACTTAAGAATGTATCGAGCCAATATTGATAGCAACAAGGGCATAAAAGGGAGTGAAACTACCTTTATATTCTTTTATTCTAATTTTTGGTACATTCCTTTGGTCTGCCTTTATCATTCATCATACCTAAATGCAAAACTAAATTGTACATGTTTATGGTTTATAACAGCAATTATGACATTTGTAAGAGAACTTACTAGGAAAAAAAAAAGAAAATCAGGAGTCATATAAAATGGAATTTGGATTTGAATAAAGCAGTCATTTGTGTACTTTTCAGTCTGCTAAGTTTCAGCTAGGATTCAATTCTCCATGCGTTGGGACACAAAGGATGAAGGCTTTATTACATTGACAGGTAAGAGGAAACGGTGTGTTTTTTCTAGTTAGCACGGAACAGTAGAGTCGCACGTAAAACACACCACCCAAATGAAAATTCAGATGGATTGTGGATCTCTAGAAGAGAGATACATAGTATATAGTATACATACTATATACTATATATACTATAGATAGAGTGTATATATATAGGGTATATATACTTCATATATATACTTTAAAAATTAAACAAAAAGATAAATTCTTACAACTAGATAAAGTGTGGCCAGGTAATAAAAATAAACACTTCTGAGCTTCAATGTCTGCAAAGTGGGTATTTCGGGTGGGAAGGAGTGACCCCACTTGAAGTGACTAACTTTCAAGTCACTGACTTTGCACTAAGACTTTTAAATTCTTTTTCAGTTCAAGGCTTCCATTTTAGATCAGAATGATACAAAACAAACACTGCTCCCTGTCACAGACATCTTTTATTAAAAATCCTTTTCTTAGGATTTGTCCTTCTGAGAAGCTGACAGGCCTCAGGAACAAAATGCAAACAATGGTTATCTGCTTCTGTGGAATGCAACAGGTGGATCTTTGATAGGCCCATGTTGGTTGTTTCTAATTAAGGGCCAATCACAGTCAGCTGGCTTGGACTTTCTGTCTGAGACACAAACCTTTGGTATGACCCCTTCTTTTTGTATTCTTAGCTAGCCTTCTGATGAAATCCTTTCTTCTACTCTTTTAGTTTAGTTTTAATATAATGTGTATCATAAAATAATAAATCAAGCCTTCTGAAACATGGAGTCAGATCCTCATCTCTTCCCTCTTCCTCGGACCCCTGTGAACACCGTCACAACTCCCTAATACCAAGAAATTAACAGTAGATATCTTATGATCCAAGGCTGGGCCAGCTGAATCCAAAACTAAAGAGGATTCTCAGAGATTGCCTTGTGGATCCTCCACAGAATTCCTAGAGGGAAAACAAGGAAGAAAGAGAATTTTTCAAGCTGCTATATTTATACTCAAAAAGGTACCTCATTCTCAGGAAGACAATGGACCTCAAGGAAATAGCAAACTGTGGCAAACTCTTGGTGAGGTTCCAGAACTCCTCTGTGTAGCTCATAACATGAAAGAAACACTTTTTTTTTTGGCTGTGATCAAAGAAAGAAGGAGAGTTAGTTTCATATCCAAATACTGGAATATTAGATGAGGGCCCCATTTTAAAATTTAGTTTATTTTTAAATAATTTCCCTTCTTCCCTCTCTCCCCATCCCAACATACACTACCCTTCAGATCTTGAAATTACATGATAGGTGTTCATTTTTTATTTCAGTGGCAGAATCTAAAGCAAAAAAATTGTATATTGGTAAATGCGGGAAATGGAAGAGAGTTCTCAGGGCCTGACAGAAGGCCCACACAGTATGCATCTCCAAATGAGTACCTTGAGACAAGAAATGCTGAATTAGAAATGCCATTGAATAGGATAGGTATTGTTGAGAGAGAAATGGAGTTAGAAAAAAATTTCAAAACATATCCTTGCAAATAAGACTAGATAATTTAGAGAAATAAAACAATGAAGTATATACACTATACAGAACCATGAGCACTAGTTTTAGATGATTAGTTTAAAGACATCTATAGCAAGGCATAAGAAAAAGCAAAATACGACAAGAAAAGTTTATAAGATACTATAATTAAGAGTCAGATTATAGTTGTGATAGCATGAATTATAACATCTATAGGGTCTAAACCTTCTCATGAGCCTAAAAATTGAATAAAAGTTTGTAAAATGCCTCACAATTACGCCATCACTGAGTCAAGAAAAAAGTCTTGTCTGACTGGTAACTTTTCAACAAGCTGAGAAAGAAATTAGTACCTGGACATGCAGATTTCTGAAGGGAGGAAAGAGAAGTATTGACAAGAATAAAGCTAAGTTTTAATGTCTGAAACAGTCAAAAATAACATGGTTTGGGATAGTGTACCATATGTTAGACAGAGTTCAAACAAACCACAACTCATTAGTATCTGGCCTTCATTGCCCACTATGCTTAGAAATGTTGCTTGAAGGCACTTTGTGTCAAGGATCCAGTTCCTGTAGATCACTGTCGACGTAGATCAAAATCCTACCAACAAATCAGTGTCAAAACCAGCAAGAGTGAGACTTTTGTCCTTGGCAGTAGCTTCCAGGTGCTCCTGGAAGTCACCAGGCCTAGACACAAAGATGTGTATTCAACGGAGGCAGAGAAGCATCAAGCTTAGCTCTAAATGTGACCTTTGCTAGCAGATCATACTAGCAGGAAATAAATTACATTTGTTCTGCTCTTAGCCAGAGCCAAGATGGGAATCAAAGTCTAGATCACAGGAGAAGATCACGCGAGCCTCAGCTTTTGCAGCAGAGGAAAAATAGAAAGGATAGTAAATTTGCGTCGGGTTTACAAGCTATTTTTGCAGATCGATAGACAAGGGATGAAGCTTAAAAGATGAGAGCAAAGGAAAATCAACAGATATGCTGAAAGTGAGTGAAGAGGAAGGAGACCCGAAATTAACTGAAAAGCTGCACAGAAAGCTTCTCTACTTTTTGCACTTGCCTCAAGTTTGAAATGGCAAAATCTTGGAGTATTTCCAGCTTATTTTTTTTCCTTTTAGAAGAAAGACAATCAAAACGGTGTACTTCTGCTTACAGTATGAAGTAAAGCACAGGAAGCCATTAGAGCAAGAAAAATTGTGTTCAGATAGCTGGGGCAGCCTTAGGGGTAGGAGGAATGAGGAGGCGTGGAAATCAGGCCTGTGGGCAACATTCAAGGAGCATCCAGTCCCTGAGCAGTCCCTCACAGTGGGTATGCCAGCAGATGGAGGCGAAATGGAGCCACAGCTGGGTGGCAAAAGGGCCGGGCTGGGGAGCCGTGCTCAGCAGGGGCTCCTGCATCAAATTGCTCTATGCCAGGTGTGCTATGCTGTGCGCATGTTTCCAACACCTGGCAACAGCAGGCTGGCCCAAATGGGGGAAAAGGCCAAGGAGGCAGCAGAGTGGGAATGGGGCTCTGCGGGCGGCCCTGGTGGTTGCACACCCCTGTGGGGGTTGAGGCTGGCCCGGAGGGTCCCTGGGGGTCTGGGGTGAAAAGGGGGGAAAAGAGAAGCAGGGAGGAAAGGCCAGATGCCGCTGTGAGAATGCCATTCCATCCCACAGGTGACATAGTGAGAGGAGGGTGGCAACAAAATGGTGATTGCTGCTGATCAGCCTGACATCTTCAAGACAAGAGGCCCAGAAAGGACTGCACATCTGCCTCCTAGTGTTGTCCTGAATGGGAGCTCATTACCTGGTGTTCATTACCTGTTGGTCTCTCAGCTTCCCACAGGCATGCCACACTTGAGGTAAGCAAAGCTGCTTACCTCACTATGTTCTTTGGGCCTCTGAAAGGGACTGTCCACTTAGCCTGGCAAGGAAGGGAGTCTTCCAACACTCTGGGTAGTTTTGACTTCTATTAACACTCGGGCTGAAACAAAGTATCCCCTCACTGCTTCTCCATCTTCATCATTCTGTCCTGCACGTGGCCTGCTCAGGCTGACACCTTGGAGTGCCTGGAGGCTCCAGTTCTGCTGCAGCCCAGCTTTTCCTCTCACTGCTTAATTCTTATTATGACAATTCTTTCATTTCTACTTCAAAGCTTCCCTAAAGTAACAACACTCTATCCTAAGCTAAACAATCCTCTACTATCCAAGCTATCTACGTTCTATAGTCCTTAAAAGTTGATCTTTATGTTTCCTAATCTTTTTTAAACTTTCATCTTTTGCACAAAGAAAAACAGCAAAACTTTAAATTGAACCTAACAACATATCTAACCTAACCTAACCTAACCTAACCTAACCTAACCTAACCTAACCTAACCTAACCTAACCTCACCTAACCTCACCTAACCTAACCTAAACTAACCTAACCTACTCCAACCTAACCTAACCTTACCCAACCTAACCTAACAGCTGACCTAGCAGCTAAGCTAACAGCTAAACTGAGCAAATATCTACACTCTCATGGTTCCTATCTACGGCACAGCTCCTCTTGAAACTCGGGGGATGGCTGATGCTCTGCCTAAAGATGACACATCCTCTTTTCCCTCCTCTCGGCTGGCGGGGCATCAGGGCCTCCTCAGGCGCAGGTGTCTCCTCTCCAGTCTTCCTGCACTCGCTTGGCTGAGATGATCAGAGCAGCCAGGCTGGAGGCAGGATGGCCTGAGGTCACGAAGGGATGCTGCCCAGAGGAAAAAGAACAAAGAAAGGAACTCTTACTTTCCAGGATCACATGCTGGCAGGCTCAAGCAGGATTCCCTGGCTACCAGCAAGACACACAAAGAGCACCGAGGGCAGCATGTCCCCTTGCGCCTTCCTGTCCTGGCAGCTTTCTGTGCCACGTGGCCCACACTCCTCCTCCTCATCCCTTCATGCAGGTGTCCTCAGCTGCCAGGGCTCTGTGCCCCTTTGCTTTTTCTTACCTGGAGGAGCTCCTGGGCAGACCAGCGCCTGTCCTCATCTGCCTGCAGGCAGCAGCGGAGGAAGTCGCGCAGGAGAGCCGAGTGGTGCCTGGGGTTCTGCAGTTTTGGGGGCCCGTTCCTTTCGATCAGTTCAAAAACCTACAGCACATGGATGCAAGAGGACACTCCACCTGCTCCTTTGCTAGCCACACACAGCTCTCTCCACACAGAGCCCTCTTGCTAAGCTGCACCTTACCCGGAGACGGGCTTCCCGCTGGTAAGGAGCTTCCCCTTCCACCATTTCCAGCCCCATGATCCCCAGAGACCAGATGTCCACTTTGGGGCCGTAGGCTTCTCCTCTCACCACCTCCGGCGCCATCCAGCTGGGAGTGCCGACGCTGGAGCTGCGCTTGCTGTGCCCAGGGCTGAGCTGAGCACAGAGGCCAAAGTCACCTGAGGACAAGAACAAAGCCTGTCAAAGCCAGCTACCACTGGCAAAGCAGCCAAAAGGACTGCCCACGCCAGCCTGACACGGCCATGCTGAATCTAGCTGAAAAGGCAGCTGAGCTCTCCTTCCACGTGGCTGCAGCCAGGCAAATAAGGCATCGGCCACTTGAAAGGCGCCCTGACGATTCACGCACTGGCCAAGCGGCGCTTCTGGCCAAGTGGCAGCCACCAAAATGCCACCCCACACATATGCTGGAAATGCTGCAGCCCAGCAGGGATACCCACCCAACTTGACAGATCCATCCATGCCCACAAGAACGTTGCCGCTTTTGATGTCTCTGTGGATGACTTGGCGGGAATGAAGGAAATGCAGACCTTGCAGGCACTGGAAGAGAAAAGGAGGGAGGGAAAGTCAACGTGACGTGCAGGATCTGATTTCATCCCACCAGCAAGGAAAGAGCTCAGCGGGATTGACAGCTTTCTCAGGGAATTGTGAGCTAGGGCGCAGCATCACGGTGCTGGCACAAAGAAGAGCTTGCTGCTTCAACTCTCTGGGTAGTTTTTTCTAGATTTCCAAGCGAAGGCATCTCGGCCTCCAAAAGTTCCATTGGCCTTCGGTAGGAAGCGCGTCACCTTTGGCTGGGAGGCGGCACAGCAAAGATTTTTGGGGACGCCTAGTGGCAGCAGAGGAGGAAGCTGCTGGTGACAGCAGCACATTCAAGCTGGTCCAGAATGCATCGCCATCCAGGCTGCAATGCTCTCCTTTGAAGCTGAGGACAGCTCTTTGCCCTTAGCTTGAAATTCTGCCACCCGCATGCTGCCTTCCAGTGGCAAGCAATGTAGGACAGACAGACAGGCTCCAGGCAAACATTCCCAGGCAAAGCTGAGAAGAGCAAGAAAGAGAAATTGAGCCAGTCAGCGAGCACCAAGGCCAGAGGACAGACAGGATGGAAGAGTGCAAGGACAGAGTCTGAGGAGTGCGAAGGCACCGGCAGGCAGTACACTTCCCATGCTCTTTCTTCTCCTGTGTGGTGTGACAGCAGCAGCAGCAGCAGCAGCAGCAGCAAAAGAAGGGTGAGAGCAAGAAATCTCGGCTCTCCTTAAGCTCCAGCTGACAAGCAGCATCCGGGCAGGCTTGGGCAAGCACAAGCGGGATCCCTCACCTCCCGACAGACAGCGCCTATCTGTCCTTCCTCCAGGTACACTGCCCTCAGCACATCAAACAAGGTGCCGCCGTCCATGAACTCCATGGCCAGCCAGAGCTCCGCATCCACCAGGTAGCTGAAAGAAGAAAACTATGGCATGGAGAAACAGAATGGCCACAGCCTCTGTCACCCCAGGGCCTGAGCCAGGTTTTTACAGCTGCTCTCCAAGCTACGTGTGCCACAAGAGACTATTGAACACCAGCTCCACCTCCTCCCACCTTTCTCTGCTGGAGACCAGCAGAGAAATCATCCCCAGCTCTGTTTTCTGCCAGTGACCAAAGGGCATCGTCTCTTTGTGCTTGCACCAGCTAAAGCTACATTGAACCCAGACTATGCCAACCTGTCTAAGAAATTAACGATATTGGGACTCCTGTTGTCCCTCATGGCCAGGATTTCATTAGCAGCCAGCTCCTCGGACATCTCCTCCTCGAGTGACATGATCTTGATTGCCACCTGCAATGACATTGGCCACCGGTACCTTGAGAAGACGCACCCCGCTCAAGATCACAAGGAGCACGGAGCGAGTGCTGGTGCAATGAGGCAGCACCAAAGGCTGGGCCAAAGGGCCTTGTCACTAGACAGCAGAGCTTAGCAGAAGCACCAAAAGCCATCCCAAATGCATTCTGCCCCCTGAGCCTAGACTGTATTTCAGAGGAACAGCCTCTGCTGCAGACATGGAGCTGCCACCCAAAGCTCCAAGCAGAGCTCACAGCAGCGGGCAAAGCGCTCCAGAGCTGCAAAATGGCATGGGGCTCTTGGCACTTTACCTGTTGTCCGCTGCTGGTGTCAAGGGCTTTATAAACAGCTCCAAAGCCCCTAGAAAGACAAAAGCAGCAGAAAGAGACCTTTATCCCTTTGGCAGTGAAAGCAAGGCCAGGCAGCAGATCTCCCCAGGCTGCCTGGACGCCTTCCTTAGAAAAAATGCCTGGCTGCAGCATCTCTTCGGCCAACAGCACGTGAGCCCGTGAGCCCTCTGCCATGCGGGGCAGGCTGTCCAAGGGAGCACTAAGGTGCAGCATGAAGATCAAGGGCCACTGGAAATCTTCCAGGCGCAAGCCCTGCCAGGTCATTTCAGAACCTAAGGGGAAGTCTCTCCTTGTGCGGGTGTGCATGCATGTGTGTGTCAAAAAAGGGAGAAGAATTGGAGTCAGAAGACTGTCCTTGACAATCTGACCTTTCTTGGATGGCAAGGTGCTCTTTCAGGCCAGAAAGCTGCAGGGCCAGGGCTTTTCCCAGCTCCTGCTCCTCACTGCTGCAAGCAAGACACTGCCAGCATCAACTTGTCTTTGATGAGGCCTTTGGATTGCTCTGACCAGAGCCTGACCAGGATTGGAGCTTGCCTGACTTCACACTTGATATTGCACCCGCCAAAGACCGGGCCCACACTTTTGTAAAATGAGCTGACATCACGCTTACCCTCGCCCGAGTTCCTCAAATGCCGTGTATTTGCCCGTTGGCCGGCCCGGACTCACGATGCTCCCTGAAAGACAAAACCAGTGCAGGGCGCTCACTTGCACACAGAGACGCCGCTGCCCAGAGCGTCCCAAAGGCAGCCCCACTGCCCGCGCCTCTGGGCCCTTTGCGGTCCCTCGGCCTCCAGCTGCTGAGACCAGCCAGTGGGAGGGCCACCTTCTCCACCTTTCATCAGGTGGCCTTTCCAAGAGGGCCTTGATTACTTTCAAGAGCAGCATCCCACGCCATAAGCCAAAATGATGAGCCCTTAAGAAGGGGGCCCTAAGAGGTAACCAAGGGCCTTTGCAGCCTCTGCAGTCACACCCAGCATCATTGGCAGGTCCACTGCCAGGGGCACAAATTGTCTGGGCCAGAGGAGGAGTAAGAAGCAGAGCCAGGAAGCAGCTAGGGCCAGACAGCTCCCTGGGCAATAGTCACCCGCTAGGTGCCAGCCTTCTGCTCAAGCAGAAACAATCTCTGCTTTTGTCTTTGGCCCAGAAGGCAGCCCAGGCAGGGCCAAGCCAGGCCCAGCCGCCCTCACAGGCAGCAGGGACTCCCTGAGCGCTGCCGCGCTGCCTCAGAGCACAACAACACCTTCTGCAGAGAGGCCTAAGTGCCTCTGAGACCGAGGGGCAGCATCTGCCGCAGCCTACACCCAGACATGCGCACAACGCCCTGCTCTGGCAGACAAGAAATGCACCGGACGTACTCAGAGTCTTCAGGCCCTGCTCCTGCCTCATCTCGGGCTGCTGGGCTGCGCTGCTGCAGGAAGTGCCGGCAGCGGGGGTTGAGCTGGCTGCTGCAGGCCATGCTGGGCCGGCAGCACCAGGTGGAATGGCAGAGCCTGTCTTGCGCTGCGACAAGAAAGGATTGCCCGTCAGAAGGGCGGCTGGCACACCTGCCCCCCCTAAGCGCACGGCAAAAGCAGGGCCTTGGGAAGGTGCTGCCAGCCACGGCCAGGCCTCTCCAGCTGGGCCGTTTCCCATGTCCCCTTCTCAAAGGCACCTTCGGGAGAAGCCCAAAGGCTACTTGCATCCAGCCCCTCCCGACCACCTCCATGCTCCACGTGTTCAGCTTTTCTGCAAGACACTGGCAACAAGGTATCCATGGGGCTGCCAAGATCCCCAAAGAAATCAGAGCAGGGCCCCAGAGCCTTGCTGCTTTCTTCCTCCTGTCTTTTCCTGGGCAATGACGTCAGCCTGGAGTTGGCACGCAGCGGTCTGCTCAGAAGCCCGCAGCGGGTCCCTTCTCTGATCTGTTTCACGGATTTCCCCTCTCCATGGCAGCCTTTAGGGAGCGGCCCTTGGGAGCCGCCTTCCAGCCCTGCCCAGACCCACCCGCCCTTTTACAGTGCAGGGCTGCCGAGGATTCTCCTCTCCAAACTCTGCTCTGACCGGCTGCAAGTGAAGCACAGCCTGAAGCTAATTAGTCCACGGAGAGGGCAGATCCCTTCCAGGGGCCAGTGTCTCCCAGGTGCCCTGCAAGTCTGTCAACTGTGAATTTGGGCCGCGCTGTGCGCTGACCACAGGCAGCCTGCACTGACAACGGCCACAAGGGGCTGACTCCTACACTGACAGTCACTGAATGCTGCCTCCTGTCTGATCCCAAGAGACACTCTGGCGCATCCCTCTCAGCATCCCAGCTCAAATGTCAAACTTCAGAACCCATTGGCCAGGGCTCCCCGGCTTGCCTGAAGCAGCACTACGTCACAGCAGGCACACGGCCGCCAGCATCTTCAGCCACGAGCAACAAGGGCTGCTCCAAAACGGGTAGCCTGGCCCTGCACCAAAGGCAGTGCCAAGCTCAGCTGTCACTTACTGGCTCTGCAAGTTCAGGCTGTGAAGGGACAGAGGCCGAAGGCTTCATCTTCCTTTGCTCCTCTTCAGCCTCTTCCTCAGTGACAGAGGCAGCCAGAGGAGCTGCTGACCCTGCTGTTGGGCCCTGCAGGCAGACAGAAGTGAGAGAGGTGGGCAAAAGCCAGTGCCTTAGGAGCTGCTTTCTATTGAGCTGGGAAAGGAGCCAGAAGAAAGGCAAATCATTGACTTTAATACAAGTGGGCCTCGGAGTCACGCAAACACGAGGAAGTTGGCTGAATGAGCTGCTCATCCATCTTGCTTTGCATTTGATCTTCCCTGCTGCCTAGAAGCAGCAAGATGCCTTGGAGCTGTCCCATTTGGCGTTGTCCCCCTTTCAAGAGATGAAAGGCTCTTCACTGGAAAATCGGCAAACAGCCAGTGCTCCCTTTGCTACTGCTGATGCCACCGGGCAGCTGGCCTTTCCTTCAGCCTCCCACGCCGGCACTCCACACTCGGCTGCAACAGGCCAAGCTGGCAGAATTGCTGCACAATTCTCACACGCCAGCAAGGTCACAGCTTCCTTTGCCACTCACCAAAGGACAGGCTTGTCTCCATCCGCGTGTCAGGTGACCTGCAGCCAGCAAGGCAAAAGGAACCAGAGGCCCTTAGAAAAGTGCCTGTGCTGGCCACTCCCACAGCACAAGGCAGTCCCAACACAGAGCATTTCCCTTTGCCAGCATGCCTCCAGGAGCAACAGCTCTTTCCCACAGCAAGCAAGAGAACAACAAGGACACTAGAGGAGCCTCTGTCTACATTTGGGCCTCTTTTGCCAAGAGAGAAATAGGAAGACGGTGCTGGAAATGCCCGCTGCTCTTGAAAACTTTGAGCTTCTCTTGTGCCCAACAGCTCAAGCTGCATTTCCCTCTTCCCTTTCCCGCATTTTCCATAGAGATTCTTTTAAATGGCATGCCCTAAGTCCCATCCCTTGGCTGAAGATGATAGCCCAGCAAAGCTTGCACAAAGGGTCCCTTCCATGTGGCAGCTCCCTGCTGAAGCAGCCCAGGAACAGCTGCCAGGCTCAGCAGCAAACCCTCCCTGCATTGCAGTTTGTGCTGCATGGCCAAGGCAACGGCAGTCTTGGCACAGCATCAAAGGCTCAAGTCATGCAGCCAAGGCCTCTGAGGGGCAGAATATGGAGCAAAAGGTGCTTTCCTTCACTCCTGGAGAGAAGCACTGAGTTGGTAGAAGTACTTCTGAGGATCTCCCCTCAGAGTCTGCAATTTGCAGCCTGTCTTGCTTGAAGCAGCAAGCTGAGGAAATGACAGACTCCGCTGCCGCGCACTCTCCCGGGGAGGGAAGGCAACCGCTGCAGGTTGCATGGCAAATACTCTGCACGTGCCACCCAGTACGGATGCCCCCGTTTGTAGCTGATGCTGCTGGCAGGACATTGCCCAAAGCGGTGCCACCTTCACGGCCATTTTGTTCCCAAAGAAGCTGGGCCACTGGTGCGGCATAAAGAGCAGAGGCAAGCAAAAGTCGGGCGATGCCAGCCCCAGGAGAAACCTTCACTTACGAGTCAGCTGGGTCAGGTAGTAGCCAGAATAGACAACAGAAAAGACGGTGCAAACGGCGGCACAGACTTGCCCGATCATTTTGGCAGCGCTGTGCGCGTTTGCACGCTGAGTGCCACCCAAGGGAAAGCCAAGACTCCTCTCGGGGTGCAGGCCGTCTGCTGAGAGCTCCTTGAGCACAAGGATCCTCCTGCAGGGAGCCAGCGGAAGAGCTGCTCTGGACCACCAGGCCTGGCGCGCACCGGGACAACGCTGTGCTGACAGCACTGTGACGTGGCACCTCTGGCTTGACCTCACAATGGCAGCTGTCTGT